>NW_006800437.1:0-24787 GCF_000485575.1 Poecilia formosa | reverse complement strand
AGCGGCTGACCATCCTGACACCAGGTGCCAGTGGCTCTCGCACCTGACACCAGGTGTCAGCGGCTGACCATCCTGACACCAGGTGCCAGTGGCTCTCGCACCTGACACCAGGTGTCAGCGGCTGACAATCCTGGCACCAGGTGTCAGCTGCTGACCATCCTAACACCAGGTGGAAGCGGCTGACCATCGTGACACCAGGTGTCAGCGGCTGACACATTGTTGATGTTACTGTTATAAAATAGCTTGCAATTAAGTACTAGCAAAGCTCAATGTAATATTCATAGGTGCTGGAGCATTGTTGTTAACAACTGCTGAAAGTAACTAAAAAGTTACTTTTAATGTAACTTAGTTACTTTCCAAATCAAGTAGTCAGTAGTTTAACTAAGTTACTTTTTCAAGGTAACTGTCCTCACAGTTACCTCACATGTTATGAAGTACCATAAAAATGTTGAAAACAAAAAGTGCTGTAAAGCCGCACTTCAGATGCTCTCCATGTTTGGAGAGCTAACACAGAGCTAATATGTTAGCTAACATGTAGAGCTAACATGTGCTAACATGTGCTCGAGAGCTAACGTGCTGTTATGAAACATTATAACCGCACATTAGTATGTGCTGTTATAATAGATTCATTATAACATTAATTATTAAAAAACACTTCCTAAAACTTCAGGAAATAGCTTATTTATATCAGCCAATCTTATTAGTCAAAACGTGGACCATGAGGGGCCCTTACACACATAAGACCATGAGGGTCCCCTACACTTTGACACACACTTGACACACACTTTTCCAGTTTTTGCTATCTTGTGGGCCAAGTAAAAAAAATGCATGAGGCATGTTAGGAGAGCATCCCAAGCTGCTTTAGAGTGGTTTCCCATGCGGGGTCCAGCATTTTGGGCCCCACGACGTAACCGGGCCCCTCAACGTTGGTGTGCTCCCGTGCTCAGGACCCTGTGTGGTAATATAAACAAGTGCACACACACACACACACACACGCACACACACACACACACACACACTAGTGACACATTGACTATTATGGTCTCCACTGTATTTCTCAGTCGAGTCACAAACTGACTCGTCGCTTCAGCAGACAGACAGAGTGGGATAATTTCAAGGTCATTCATGTTTTGGATCATAAATAGTTCAGCTGGTGTTGATAGTTATTGTCTCTATTAATGGTCGTCTGAAACGCTGCAGCCTCTGAATGGCTCACGTCTTTATTTTTATTTACCACCTGAGAGGTGTTCAGTGGTACTAACTTGGGGGTCGCCTCAGTAAATGATGTTTCTCCTCTGGTGAGCTGAAAGATTGCAATGTTGCAAATGAAGAAATGCAACATTTCTTCATTTTGACCCATATTTAAGGGACAGTTATCCGTCATTCGCAGTTCACTGCATGGTTCATGTCTGGTCGGAGGAAGTGGGCTCTCCATGTTGTGTGCACACTGTAAGAAGGTGGCCTCTGATTGGTTACTATTTGCTGATGGTTTTTGATATAGAAAAAGGCTCACTGCTCTGGGCACCACTGTGTCAGGGGGCGTCATCCTATTAATTATTTGCAGAAAGGAACTGAGTTCGTTATTTATGTCAGCAGGTGGTGCAGCCTGCCACAAGAAACTGTTTGCTAAACCAAAATGATTTTTTTATACTATAAGATGTTCACTATGTGCACATAGTTATTAACTCCTTTATATCTTCAACACTCGAATACAACAGTAGAAGAAGAACTACCAAAGCATCGCAGAAGAAGAGAAGCTACGACAGCTGGACTGAAGTGGTTTTATTCTTTTATTCTGTAACCTGAATGCTGCTGATTAGTTGAGGTTGAAAAAGCATCGCTGCTGTCAGCCAGAAGCTTTACGTGTTGTTTCATAGAAAATACTCTGACGTATATTTGACACAAGTCGGACATTGATGATTATTCAAATTATGGATGTCCATGTAAACGTCCTTTTGTGTGAAACTAAAAATGAGGGAACATGGAGGTTCATGATGGACTGCAGAGATGGAAACCTTCAGTCGGTCTCTGGGTCTGTCTGCTAAGCTAGCTGAGCTCAGGTTAATCAGTTTCACTCCTCCATCCGCCTCCCACCGCTCCCAAACCTCCTGCCCTGACTTTAACATCACCGAGGAAAGAGTCATAAATGGGATTCTGTTCTAAGCAGAACGCTACCTGTTTAAATCACACGCCACTCACCACCATGAATATCAATGAGCTTCGTCAACTTCCTGCCAGGAGGCGGCAATTGCAGAGGCCTGAATACAGATCAGATGTTAAGTCACACTTTTATCTCTGCTATTTCACCTCTGTCCCCCATTAAAGGCTCCATTAACACAAGTGAGAGGAATAAAAGCTGCATTATAGTAGACACATGTTGAAGTAAACATGTTTTAGTATTCTGGCCTGTTACCAGGATCTTAAACGCTGCTGTTACATGACCCAACTGTGACTGTTCTCTCATCTGATGCCGCGTTCTGCTTTACCTTCTGTGACAGCTAGAGGTCAGCAGCTAATATACTTTGGTTGTGTATGACCTCATGTCTGATGCTGCATGCGGCAGAAGCAGATAAAACATCAAAAACCTTTTCATGGTTTATTGCAGCTCAGTTTAATGGCAAGGATGAGTAATTCTCATATTTGTTCCACAAAGTCATGGAGGAAATCCCAGCTGGGCTTTTAAAATCCGAGAAGTGCACATTTAAACCTTAAGAAAAATAAAATTCTTTACTTTAAAAGCTGAATTTCTTTGTTTTCCTCTGACAAAATAGTTTATATGTGTAGAAGGTGGAGCAGCTGGTGCCTGGCATCCAGGGTTCAAATCCCAGCCTGGATGTTTTATGCAACAACATTTCCCAGCCTGCAGGTTTAGGGTTAGCGTGCAACAAAACTGGTCAGAAGGAACCAATCAGAGGTCTGGCTCTTCATCTGATCCAACAGACAGTTCATTTAAAAACTGGTGTTTCATCCAACTCCAGTCCGCTTGTCTAAAAAGTCCAGTTCGCTTGGGGAGGTGTGAATGACTCAAACCTCAGGCTGCGTTCAGTTGAAGTGAACTCTGGTTCAGTTTGAATCCATATGTGAATGTCAGGCGGACTGGAGACTGTTCTAAAAGCAGGAAGTGGACTACAGCGCAGGGCATTTTGGGTAAATATAACCAAAGCTAACATGTTAGCCTAGTGCTAGCAGGAGAAATGGCTTGTGGTTTTTAACCAAAGACTAAAGAGAAATCCTCCAATCTCCATTTTAGTTTCCATTTATTGAAGAAGGAAGTTGCGTTCAGTGTCTTCAGAGGATTTTTGTAATTTCCTTCATTAGTTCTTGGTGCAGCGCCCCCACAGGCCAGGAGGTGAACAGGTTGGTTTGACTCAGAGCAGAGAAAAGAGAACTACAGCAAATTGGAATAAATGTTGCCACTTTAACCCAATAACCGAGTCTACTGGACATTCTTAGTCCCAGGTACCACAGCACACCCCGGAGTCTGAGCTTGCTACTGGGCAGGTGGTTATAATGTTATGCCTGATGGGCGCAGAAGCGTATTTGCTATGTCATTTCCACAAGCGGCCAGCAGAGGGCAGTGTCTCCTCATTCAGCGCTTTGACTGTCCCTTCCTGCTGGCAGAGATCTGCTGCTGTAACTGAGCCTAATGTCGGACAAATCAACAGAATCCCAGCGCCTGTCCGCCGGATAGCACACGGAGCAGAAAGCTTCTGGCGTTTGACCAGCTGGACAGACCTCCTGCTAATGTCCAGAAACCAGAACTCCACTTTAATAACTGTTTTCCTGATAACATTATTTTACATACAGTGTTAGAGATATAAAAATAGGTCCTTATTTGTGCTTTTCTTAAATACTTCATCTGATCATGTCCTGAAAAGCAAATCCAAATGAAGCAAAAAATAAAAGTAAAGTTCATCATGCAGTGAGTGGTGCACTTCAAACACTTATTTCTCTTCATTTTGGCTTCCAACTTTTCCGAAGTTTGAATATTAAATCAGACCGAAGAAAAAGCATTTTCATACAGAAATGTTCTGTATGAAAGCAGTCTTAATGGAAAAGACTGCTGACTTGGCAGTTCTCTGACACGGAGGATAAACTACAAAATGTAGTTTATCCTACATTTTGTAGGATAAACTACATTTATCCTACAAAATGGCTCTTCTTCATATGAAGAGCCATATGAAGCTCTTCATATGGCGGTGTATCCAAGCACATTAATGGAAAGGTGTGTGGAAGGAAAAGATGCACAAACAAGGACATTTGCAACTTTTAGAAGACTCTGAAAATTGTTACTGTGCAAATTTTACTCAAAACATGATAATCTTGTACTTTAATTGAATACTGAAATGTACAAATTTTGTAAATGGTCTAAACAATTCAAATTGTTGCGATACATTAAAGGGGAAAATCCACTTTTTTGAGTTTTGCATTATGTTATAAAGTTATGTCTGGATTATTTCATTCATGTCTGAGGAATCTTTTAATCTCCATGGCAACCATTCAGCTGTTACAACGCCTGAGTGGGCCCAGCCCCGCCTTCAAGACGCAGTTTCCCAGCTTCCTGAGCTCGGGCCTCACAGAGCAGCCCTCCCTGATGACTCCCCCCCTCAGCTCCTTCAGACTAGCCAGCAGCAATTAGCAAAAACTCCAGAGCTCATCATAGGAGCTACTTCTCAGTGTAACGCTGGTAAAATCGTTGTTAAGTGGTTAATAGAGGAGCCATGTTGTGATGACTTCCTGAAGGCGGAGCTTCAGAAAGAACAGGAGTTCTTAAAGAGACAGCGGCCCAATTTCAAGGTGTTAAATTACAAAGTCAAACTTCTTCCAAGTCATATTTGATATATACAGCATTTTTATAACAACTGAAGGGAACATAGTTACTTGATTGTGCTATAGAATGGGAAACAGATAATACTGTCTCTTTAATAAAACATGCTGATGTTTTATAGTTTCTAAAACCTGCAAATAAATTCATCCAATAAGATCGTAGGACCAGAGATGTGCAGGAACGACTGAATGTGCTTTCAGTGTGTGTGTGTGTGTGTGTGTGTGTGTGTGTGTGTGTGTGTGTGTGTGTGTGTGTGTTAGCTGGACTGATTGAAGTGCACTGGGGTGTTTCAGTCCTGGAATATGACCGTCTCCTGGTGTGGAGGGTTTTTCAGGTCAGACTCATCTCTAGCTGGCCTTCATCATTTTCCCAGGGAGTCATCCTCTCCCCTCCTCAGGGCACCAATCAGAATCAGTGAGAGCAAAAAGCAAGCACTGCACACAGATACCAGCATTGATTTCACACCAGATCAAATCTGTTACTTTTTAATTTGCTTTCTGTGTAAATCAGGTTTCTATGCAGAAAAGTTCAATTTAACAGAATCTGGAGGGTTTTCTGCTTGAGTCGGTTGTTTTCCCACACAGAGAGGAGTCGGGTTTGAATGTTGATGTCTGTTTGTCAGAAAGCGCCGCACTCTGCTCGCCATTGATCCGCCCAGCAGTCTTTGTTCAGGCAGCAGTGACAGATAACTGGGAGCTGCAGGCTCAGCGTGACTCAACATGGCGCCCGCTGCAACTTTCCTCGCCATTAAAAACCAGCTTACTGTGATCTCCCTGTTTCAGAGCACTCTTCCGTTTCTCCCTGTGTTTTTTCACAGTAAAGTTTACCGTTCTGTAACGACTCGGTAAGGTCGGTTTGTGTTGGGGTTCAGGAAGGAGCCATGTTGGAAATCCTAAAAGTGCTGCACAGTAAGCCAGGAAGCAGCGTGGTCTCTGAACCACAGGCGCAAATCTCCCAACTTACTGTCAGACTTTCCGCTTCGCTAACATCTCCGCACTTAATCCAGGCAGATCGGCCTGGATTAAAACAGCAAAGGTTGTTTCAGTTTTAACAACAGAGCCATAAGACCAGACTCAGAAAGAACATTAACACAGTAATCACAGTCAGAACATTGGAAACGAGCTTAATGTTAAACTAACGGGATCTTATTATATGAAAAATGAAACCATCATGCATCCTTTCAGATCTTTTTCCACCTTTTATACAATATCTATCTACGGAAGATGATTGAAAAAAGACTCAAGACAATCAGATTTCTGATTTTTTTCAAAAGTACTTTTTTTTCAAGTGGCCCTAATCTTTTCTTATGTATCCTGTGAAGTTCAACTAAAAAAACCAAACATGTTAGAGGAAAAACATAAATGATGGAAAGCTGTAAAAGCCGGGTTGAATGAATGTGAACGCCTTTGGGCTAAAACTTTACTTTTTATTCATTTCCAGTTTTCAGATCTTTAGGTTTCAGCATCATGACGTAATGATAATTTGGCCACTCTGCCTTGCAAAAGTTCCCCAAATCTATCAGACTGTAAAATCTCTTGTCTATAGTTCCTCTCAGATAAAAACCAAAACAAATTGATCCATAAGGTCGTGTCTGTTCTTGGCCGGTTCTGACTGTATGAGGTTTATTTCCAAGTTCTGAAATTTCAACATAAAGCATCTGAAGAAATCATCCAAAATATCAGGAAGAGGAGTGTGAATCTGTAAAAGTTTGTTCGTCTTTGGGTTGATAATTCAGACACCTGAAGGTTTTATATTAATCTGTTCAAACTATTTCACACAGAGGAAGAAGCTGTTACTCCAACAGCAACATAAAAGTTAGAACGCAAATGCACTTAGAGACAAAGACTGCAAATCAAAAGAGGAGAAATCTGAACACCAACATGAGATAATAAACCAAAACGCAGAGAGAAAAGAAAGAAGAAACTAAACACAAAGGAATTAAACCAGTGGTTCTTAACCTTTATTGAGGTACCGAACCCCCCAGTTGCATATGCGCATTCACTGGACATCACATGACACACAAATATTATTCATGCATTGTAACATTTCTGATCTGTCCCAGCCGAACCGAACCAGACACTCTGACACTTTCTCCCCTCCAGTTTTACATTTATATCAGGATTTGTCATGGCTTTCAAATCCGCTCCCTGATTTTTGATCACAGGATTTATTTCTCTGCAAGAATAAATGTGGAAAAGCCCAGATGGATATGTGTATGCTGTGTGACAGAAAATCCAAGCAGGACACATCTGCTGCAGAAATCCTGTCTGATGTCTGAGGCTGACTGGGAGTCAGAGTGAAAGGTGCTGAAAAGGTTAGACTTCTGATTTTCACATTTCTACTAGTATGTAGTAGATCCTCTTGTTAAAGGTTCAGTCTTTAGTGTCTTGGTCACTGCTGGAAGTTTCCCATATCTGTGGAGACCACAGTTAGCCTATTTTAGAATATGTAACAAATAAGACAGTGAAAAGTATAATCTGAGGTTCTCTGGAACATTATTCCAGCCTTGGACTCGATGCTGATGTGTTTTATTTATGGTTTTCATTCACGTCCAGCTTAGCAGTGATTGGCTCCAACAGGGAGGAAATGTTCTGCTCCTTTCCCAATCCATATTTCCTCTTCAGTTTTCTTTGTATTTTCAAAATCTATGGAGACTGCTGTTAAAATGTTCAGGTTTCATGTCTGTTTATTTTATTGCACATTGTTTCTGTTTATTTTGGTCCTGATCTCCTGCTTGCAGACATTAATCATAATCATTCTTATTTTATACGATTCCCTAAACATTTCTGATCTGATTTCTCCTTCATGTTTCAAACTGCTTTTGGTTCCTTTATTCTGTGAATTCTGCAGTTTTATGTAAAACATGTTAAACAATCAAACTTTTGTCCAGATTTTCTTCCAGTTAAAAAATCTCTACACAGTTTGGGGAACTTGCTGTTGATCTGATTTAGCAGCCGTTATATTCAAACACTTTGCATCGTTTCTGCTGCTCCTGCTGCAGGTTGACTTTCCTCCACAGCTTGCTGTTGTCATGTATGAGCAGATCACGTCTTGTTGTCTTACAGACATTTGTGTGGCAGACGGATTAATTGCTGGTGCAGCTTTTCTTTTCTGTTAAACCATGGAAATGGTGTCAGCTCATTTAGAAAGAGATGCAGAGACAATCAGCTGGGCTGAATCAGCAGCTCAGACCAGCCTGTGGTGTTTTATTGATTTAATTCATTAACTGGTTTATATCTTTAGACACTGTTTCCAATGAAAATATCAGTCAGGCTGTTTTCAGCCTCCTTTGCCTGAACAGGATTATTCCAGCATGTTGGTCGTCACACAGCATTCCTAACAGAGTGGCAAATTGCTCTGACACTCCTATATGCATCTGACTTAAAAGATACAAATCACACAGAGATGGAATGAAAATGAATTTGTTTAAGGCAATATGTGCTTTATACAACTCTGTCCTTCTAGCTTCAAGCGCTTTCACTCTCTTTCTCTCCATCTTTCCGATTGATTTGCAACGAGACGTAAAAATTTGTCTCGCTGCTCCAGAAAAACGCTCCAAACTCTGAAGGTTTGGCTTTTCATCCAGCTCTGTCCCAGATGTGATCACACGTGGTCTTAGTTTCCAATAAAGCTTCCAGTTTGTTTTTCATCTCAAAGAAAAATAACAATATATTATCCATCCATCAACACTAATATGCCCTGATAAAATCACTTCAAACATGTTTATTTGTTTTTTTATGAAATGCATACTGAAAAATCTTCCCATCATTTGTCAGCCTGCACAGAGAGATTATTACGTTCTGATGCACAAAAACAGAAATAAGAACTGAGTTTACATTGCAAGGTAAATGAAGAACCAAAGGTTACAATAAGTATGAATACATTCATCAGATGTTTGCATGCGCTCTTTAAACTGTTTTCTTCAGTTCTGCACAACATTTAGCAGGCTATGAAGAAGCAGCAGCAGAAAGATCAGGTTTCAGCAGATCTTTGATTCTTTCATGTTTTTCTTCTTCTCTCTCTGGTCATGTTCAGGATCTCAGGCACTTTCTGAAAACACTGGCTTGTTGAGTTGTCTTCATGTTTCTTTAAAGGAATGAATACATGAGCATCTTAATAAATTAGAATATTATTATTTCAGTCATTCAATCCCAAAAGTCAGACTCATTAAACTGAAATATGCTGTTAATTCTCCCAAAGTGATCAATTTGAAAGTATCCAAGGATTTCAATGGAATAACTTTCCATTGAAATCCTTGGATACTTTCAAATTAACTAGTGGAAGGAAGCCGAAAAAGATGCATGAGTAATAAGCCCACCTCTGCATTCAGAGATGATATTAGTTACTGCTGTACACAGATCGCTGCTGTCTGACGGGAACGTTCTTCTTCTGTGTGGGAAACATAAACGTCCAGGTGGAAGTCTGACTGTGGTCACATTTATGAACAACCAGGTAGGAAAACAGCAGATGAGTGACAGCTGAGGTCCATGTCTTGTGAATCTCTCCTAAACTCTTAACTGAGCTTTGCATCACTTTCTTCTCACGGCTGAGGTTAGCATGCTGCTTCTTCAAGCTTTTCCTTCCACTTAACTTTCTGTTAGTATGCTTGTATATAAAGCATTGTAAATTGATTCACCTGCATGTCCATTTGGAGTTACTTCATCATGTTTGGCTCCTTGTTAACATCTAGTTAGTGCAGAGTTGCAGCCAGAAGCCAGATGTTTTGCAGCAGAGACTCAGGAAACAAGCAGCAGCAGTTTGGTCTCCTGCAGAAAACCATCAGCTGTTTATCTTCTTTACTTTTTACTCCCACTTACAACAGCAGCTCAAAGCAGGTTCTCATGTAAAGTTCTGGATCAAATGAAATTCAATTGGAGGCTTGACTCATTTTTTTAGTGGCTGAAAAACTTTAAAAAGTTTTGAGCAGAATCTGTGGTTGGGTTTAGGAAGGCACTTTGGTCGAAGTCGCAACACAAACCCACATAAAGGCTCAGAAACTCAGAACCAAGCAAAGGAAAACCAAGTGTAAAAGTTCAGCTGCAGTCAGACGCAGCAGGTCCCTCTGTTTGTGGTTTCATGGTTTCATTTCTGTCTTTGTGCTCATTAATGGAAGCAGAAAATCAATGTCAGAACCGAAAGGTTCAGACTTTAACATGATCATCCGATCATCAGCAGAAAGCAAAGAAAACAACGTTCTGCGTTAGCAGCCAAAGAGCCGTTTTAACGTTCAAACTGTTGCATATTTAATATTTTCAGTTACAAGAGCAGTAAAAGGGAATAAATTAAAAATAAAACATTTAATCTCCCTTTAAATGTTTTACTAACCTCAACCAAGCGCCAGTTCCTAAACGTAACCTCGAAAAGTTTCTGGAGGCTGAAGGGTTTATAAACGCTGAACCAAACAGATTTATTTACAGACAGGCGAAATGTCAAAGTGTCATTTTTTTGTGTGTTTAATATTTGTATGGATATTTAAGCAGATCAGAAATACATAATTATTTTTAAGGTCGTGAATAAAATAGTTTTATCTATGAATTGCTTGCAATCTGCAGCTCCACCACTAGGTGTCACCAGAAGTTGATTTTGAAACTTTTGTGGGGTTTTTTATGTTCCTGTGACTAAACCTAAAAACTGAAAATCTTTAAAACCACATTTTGACCCAAAATTTGTAAAATTCTCCAAACTCAACATAAAAGTTTTGTATGTTCAGTTTGAAAGTTGATTGAAATTAAGATTCGAATTATATTTTAAATAAAATTATACTTGTAAATTTAAATATCCAGATAATTTTACATTGTTTGCTTAGTCATTACCTCGAGTTTTAAGGGAAACAGTTAGTGACGTATGAACTGGAAAATGAAGAATATCTTTTACATGCATGTGAGTTAGCAGTGAGTTTAATATGATCATAAAAACTCATCTGTCATGTCTAAAACATTTCTGACCTCACTCCATATAAAATCTGCATTTGACCCATGAAGTGAAACAGCCGCAGCTAAAAGTCCTCCTGAGAAGTTTTTTCATGTATATGGATGGATTTTATTAGAATATTGATAACCATTACAGGTCAAAGAGATGCAGAAAAACCTTGAATAATATATGATAATCATGCTGTTTCCTACAAATGTCTCTAGCTCAGGCTCATCTTTCTTCAGCTGCTGTCAAACACACAGCCTGGTGAATTCATCATGGATGAATTTCAGCTCCAGCTCGCTTCGTTTTCTCCATAAACAGTCCAATAAATGACTCCAATCCGTATAAATTAAATTAATTATTAATAAATGTTTTATAGAAGTTGATGTGAAATGTTTCGCTTGTCCCACAAAAGCATTTATAGAAGGATGAAAACAATGCATATAGTATGTTGGCTTTACTGAAATTCTGACTCTTCCCAAAAATTGAGAGCGCATTCCCTTTGCAGCTGAAATTGATTTATCAAAACTGGACGCAGTCTTTTAGGTCCAGAAGCTGGAAACAGCCGCAGATTTTGAGCGTTTCTTGTTCATTTCATGCACTTTTTATTAGGAGTCAGAAACAATCCGGTCATCTGGATGGTTTATGGTGCAGCATGATCTGCAGGAAGCCGTCGTCCAGCCTCGAACCGGCTCCAGTCTGACTCCTCCCATCATTATTCTACACCAGCCGCTGTGCTGCAGCTGCTGCAGGCTAGCTGCGCAGCAGGACGTGGTAAATGAAGCTGGTTACAGTTTGCGGCCTACAGCGTTGTGTAGATGTAGACGAAGATGATGACGACCAGGTTGAGAATAGTTCCGATGATGCCCAGCATGGCCAAGATGCTCTCCTCCTTACTTTCCTTGTCTTGAATTCCCTTTTCCTCATCACTGTAGACAGCGTTTACCATTTTCCCCGCAAAAGTCTTCAGTTTTTGTCTCGGACCGATCTGGAGCAGAAGCATAAAAAAATCAGTTAAGCACAAATCCTGTGTAGGTGAGTGGAACCGTTTCTTTTTAAATGCAGGCTGAGTTTTGAAGGGTGACGAGTAAATAATTACAGTGATAAACATCCAGATAACTGCATATTTACAACAAGCAAATGCTAAATTGCTGTCTTTTCCCACTTCGTTGTGACGATTATTCTATACAATTCAAATAAAGAACAATTACATTCATTTGGGGTAAATGCGTATTTAAAACGTTCAACTCGGTTGTATGAGTCTGCACCCATTAGCATTAGCATTCATTTTCATTTGGAATGATTAGCATCCCACATCCTGACTTGGTCATATTTAGTTTGTAAACCAGGGGTGTCCAAAGTGGGTCCTGGAGGCCCGGCATCCTGCATGTTTCAGTTCTCTCCCTGGTGGCAGTAAGAACCTCCTCAGCAGGTCAATGTTCCTCTTCGGCCACCATTTGATGCAGGTGTGTTAAACCAGGGAGAGACTAAAACATGCAGGATGCCGGGCCTTCAGGACCCACTTTGGACACCCCTGGTTTACGAACTAAATATATATTTTTAGTTTCTAAACAGTTTTGAGCTAAATATTTAGCTTGCCAAATATATAGGGGTGGCGTAGAGAGATCCTTAGAGACTTCCTGTTAAACTCTTCCATCCACTCAACACCCCCCCCAGCACACACAGCATTCATCATTGTTGTTTTCATTCATTCATTCATTCATACCGCTTCCCGCCCCCCTCCTGCAATGGCACGGCGCCCCCTAGGGGCACGCTCCACAGTTTGGGAACCTCTGGCTTAACACTAAATAGTAACAAGCTAAGTATTTGGCTTGTTAACTAATTTAGTTAGTAGCTACCTAACAAAATTAAATGTGAGTTGCAACATGTCAGCTAAATATTTAGCTTATTAACTAGAATAATAGCTAATATTTAGTTAGCAAATGAAACATTTAGATCCAAACAAAATAGTTTGGAGCTAAATATTTGTATGATTTACCATCTTTAGCCTCCAGCAGCTGCATTAAGTTGTCAGTTCGTGTTTGTAGAGCAGTTTCAGGATAAATGGGTGAATTTTAATTATCTCCAGTGATTAGATCAAAGTTTGAGCTTGTTTCTTTAAAGCTTCATGACAGAGAAAAGACAGCAGATATTTCTGCTCTCCTCAGCCTCAGCCTGACTTCCTACATTGTGATGGAGCCAGCGCTCATCTGTGTGATTTCACAGGTGTGTGTGTGAGTGTGTATTGATATGCGAGGCCCGGGGTGCCCTGTTAGAAACTAGCTGCATGCTGTCGGCCTGCAGGCGCAGCAGCTTGTGAGAGTTGGCATCCAAACGCCTCTCAGGAGAAAAGTGCTTCTCATGCGGGTCAACAGCTTTTCAACGGCAACTCGCAGCAGAATCAGGAGAACCAAAAATAAACCGTCTAACGCAGAGCCAGACTCTGAAAAACACTTTGGGTGCAAGAACCGACTTCCATCAAGTTACCTGAACCACGAACAGAAACAGCTTCTGCCTCCAGGATGGATGGATGGAATAGTCCTGAATTCACCTTAATCCATCCATCCATCCCTTTTCCATCCATGATGACCAAAATAGTTTCACTTCATTCACATTTAATTCTGCAAATAAAGTAAATTATCTACATGCACCAACTTCAACCAGACAAACTGATAAATAAAAATGTATTCTGACTGAAATGAGGCATATTTTTGTTCACAATTAACTCTAATCATATTTGACATTATGAAACTCATTGTTATAATTCAATAATTAATAAAAGTTTAACTTTATTTATTCTTTTAATGGATAAACAGTTTATACAAACATTTTGTACTTTAAACTGTAAATCTTCACTCCTGTTTGATTTTCTTATTTTTTTTAACATCCTGAACAGAAACTTAGACGTGTTTCCTTAAGGAAAATGAATCCTTAGATTATTCAGATAATAGAAAAATTAGCAGGAAGAAAAGTCATTAGTGGCAGCCGTTATTTTAATTACTAATTTTATTGTTTGCACTCATTTAGATGAGCTCCTGGGGGGAAAATGTCCTGGTAGAAACATTTAGTCATTTACCACAAAAAAATAGGAGGAGATGGAGTCCAGGTACTGCTGCACGAATATAAGACGTTTGAATAAGATCATGTTTTGGAGTATGGAAGAGTATTAGGGCCAATTCTGATTATTTTAATCAGAAATCTGACTTTTGATCTCAGAAGATTAGATTTGAGGACAAAAGTCAGAATTGTTTTGTTTTTTCAGTAGCTCTAAACCTCTTCCATATTAGAGCCAAACAAAATAAGAACAACAGAAGAAGAGAGTTTTAAAGGCCATGTTAAAGTATGAGCCCTCTAACGGCTCGGCTCCTTCATGGCGTCTGCAGCGTAACATCCAGACACGTTTCCGTCCTGCCTGACAGGGAAACACGTTGAGCTGTTTCCTCCTCTGACCCGTATCGATGCTCTCTGACGGCCTCTCCTGGGAGGACGCTAAACTAAACAACACCCCAACCTGAACGGGTCGTTGTGTGCTGCACTGGATGTGCTCCGATGCATGAAGACGATCTAAACAAGCACTCAGCAAAAAACTAAAAACGGTGAAGAGGGAAAAAGGTTACAGATCAAATCAGGTGAAAAGCTGCAGTTGGTTCCGGCTGGAACCTTTGCATTCACACGTTTCCGCTCCGCCCGTAAATCTGATGCACAAGTGACATCTGCTAAGAACGATAGACGATTAAGACGTTTCACTCGGTTCACTAGGGATTCATTTCTGTTCCAAAAACTGATCTGATTGGATGCTAGAAAAAACTATTGTTGTTTTCAAGTTGTGCTAAAAGGAGTTAGCTTATCAGCGAAGTTATTCAAACCTAAAATAGCATCTCAATGCTAAACATGTAGCAGCTAACGCTAATGTCAGGCTCCACAGTCCACATTTCTAAAGAAGCTCCATGAATGATCAAGACTTCCTGAAAAAGACGGTTGAAGAACAGATTAGGATTATTGTTGAAGTCGTGTCTGTTTATTTCTATAATCCAGCTTTCTGAATTGAAAATGTTGCTCATTTTGTCGATATATCATTTTCATTTAAAATGTGATGAATTAATTGGAGATGTTTCAATAAATTTTAAGCAAGTCCCAGCACTAATATAGATGCTCTATCAAAGATTTGGATCTTGAAATAAAAACAGCAGACTGACCGGAAGTCAAACCTGAACATGTTGGCACATGAAGCCGTACCTGGACGCCGGTTCTGCCCCTCTGGAGGCCCGGGTCGGATCATCGGAGAATGAAACCTTTTGCCACTTGACTAAACCGAGCATGTGGAACAGCTGCAGACGCTAACCCGCTCTGACAGGCTCAGGTGCTTTTGGCATTGTCTTAAAATGGAAATAAAGCAAACAGCTCCCAGCCCCTCCCCAGCATGCTTGACACCCAACAGACGCTCACTCACTCACTCACTCACTCACTCACTCACTCACTCACTCACTCACTCACTCACTCACTCACTCACTCAGTCCTCCTCTGCCTCATGGAGGAGAAGCAGAGGAAAAACTCCAACTAACCCATTTTCTGCCAGTTGTTCTGGGACTGAGTGGACAGTGACACTCATGATGAAACTGGATCGCTCTGAACTCGATTTGAACAAAAAGTCACATCAGATGCTTCGACCCATAAAATGATGTAACATTTTAGGAAAGTCTGAGCGGAGTTGTTTTTACTCAGAAACACAAAAGTAAAATAAAAACAGCAAAGTTTGATTTGAAGAGAAGATTCAATGATTCATGCAAATTTCCCACATTACAAATAAAAAGTGTGAGAAGTCCAGATGAGGGTTCAGAGTGTTTACCTTCCAGAGCATCAGGAGGAGCGTGGACATGCTGGGGGGGGGCGCCTTCCTGCAGCGCATCGCTGGCAGCTAGGGGGAAGCTCTGCCCCTCTCATCCTCCACGTCCAGGTCGGCTGCCTCGTCTGCCCGGCGCTCCCGCTTCGGCTCTCTGGTTGCACGGCGGCTCCTGCTGGGCTCCAGCGTCTCTGCCGCAAATTTCATCTCACTGGTCGCCAAGTTTCAGCCGCTGTCACTTTCCCCCCTCAGCGCTGAGCCGCCGCCTCGCTCCGCTCTCCTCCTCTTGTCTGTGGAAGGATGATGTCAAGTTGAAGAATAGTCAGTTGATGTGCAGACGGGGGTGGGAGAGGAGCCGAGCCGCTTCATGTGAATGTTTTCATCTTCTTTTGTCTCCAAACAGGAGGAGCTGTCAGCGTTTCCTCTGCTTCCTCTCAGCTAAACTTTCTCAGATGTTTGGCTCATTTTGAGGCTTTTGAGTGTTTCACACAGAAAAAGTGATTCTTTCTCCACTTGGATGTGTCTCCTTGTGTTGGCAGAAGATGAACACTGACTGGCTTTAAGTAGGAGGAAGAGGAGGAAGAGGAGGAGGAGGCGGTCGGCTGCTGGAGGAACCAGTGGCTCAGCTGACGCCGTCCTGGTTGCTTTCCCTCCACAGACCAGAGGTATCCCCTGCTTCCTTCCCACCGCACATATTAATGCTGCCACGGTTGCCTAGCAACGGCTCCGGGGAGCCTCACACCGCCTGACGACAGGCAGAGGCCAGGATGAAGGGCAAGAGTTTCCCCCGCTTTTGTTTTGGTTTTTACTAGAATGTATGTAAGAAATGCAGCTTTGTGATCACTTCTGATGAAAACAACCTGCAGAGTTTGTAGAATAAACCCAAAAACTGCCGCAATGAATTTTCACTCCAGTAAAAGTAAAAAGTGTCCGTCCAACAAATGACTCAAGGAAAAGTAAAAAGCCGAGTCCAGAGCTGAGGAACTGGTCAAAACTGTTTTCCAAATCAGTTTTTTCAGAATAAAACTGGTGACTTTTTGGTTAAAGCGATTTTGTTCTCCGTTCAGTGAATTTACTCAGTGGGTCGAGGATCGAGAGGGACTACTTTACAACAAAATGAGTCAAATGAATGTAACTGAATAAATGTAACGAGTTATTTCTCCACTCTGACTGTTTGACTGCGACGGAGCATCTAACGTCCTGAAGTCACAGACAGAACCAAAAGGTTCTGTTGACTCAACAGAATGAAAAACAGATTTTAATATGACTTCAAAGAAACTTCAAACATCACATTTATTCTGCATTTTTATCGATTTCTCCAAAAACGTGACCAACCATGCAGTGCATTTACCATTTCCTAGCTACTGTTAGCTCAGCGTAACCTAGCCACATAAATGAGATGCTGAATAATTTCACTTTTTCGTCCCCACAGGTTTGAATCGGAGCGCTGCAGGCTGGCAGGAGGATCTGCCACAGCCCGAACCGGAGGGAAGGAGCAGAGGGAGGGCGATTACTGGTACATGGAAAAGGTGAGTCTGATTAACTGGATGTGAAACAGCTGGAGCGAGAGCAGGAACCGAAAAAGACAAACTAAACAAGATCAGCGAGTCAACTGGACAGAAGCAAACAAGAAAACACAAAATGACAAAAAGTCAGAACCAAAGAATAAAAGGATCTTAATGATTCTATAGAGCATCATAATCCCAACAACTTTTACTTTTTTACCTTGTTCAACTGAGAAATATGTAAAAAGATGTGACAGAAAACAACAAGGTGATGTTTTTATGTAAACATTCCCTAAAGGAGAGATAAATATTAACCTTAAATGTAGTTTTTCTCTGTAGAATCCATTTAACTTTGTGATGTCGTGTCAGTTCTTCACTGTGATCTTTGACTTTCTTGTTTTGAGCCTTTTCTGATTCCTGCTGCTGAACAGAGAAAACTCACATCACCACAAAGTCGTGTTAAGTTTAGATTTATTCCCATCCAAACCGTATGAAGAGCACAGAACTGCCACAGAGAGAGGCCATCTGATCAACACGCACTGAAAATAAAAACATTGTCTTTAATTGAAAATAGTAAGTCTGAAATCAGTTTCATCAACACTTTTAGAAAGTTACTTGGACTTTATGGAAGGAAAGTCACCAACCTGAGCTGGGTTCATTTAGAAAGAGAAAGTTTTTAATAATTGTTATTCTTTTCCCACTTCTCCTCTCGCTACATTTCAGAGGAAACACTTTACATCACTGTGACACTTCAGCTTAAGATTATTGTCACCATGGAAAAGTCTGGACCAAATTCCTTGTATGCATTTAACTTATAATGTCAACATGTTCTTGCTATTCTATGTGCAGCTATTCTAGGATTGCAATTCTTCAATCGCCCAACATAACTTCATTAGTTTTTATACGATGCAATAATTGATTCTGTGGAGGCGTTTGGTTTACATGTGACAGTGGAGCGTTTATTAGCTCGTTTTTAGCATTAATGCAACTCAAATGATCAAGTTAGTCGAGTCGTTTAAACATAACAAGCTCAACTTGCACGTATTAACATGTTGATTTGAGTTGAATTTTTTAAGTAAAGTGAACTAATTAGATTTTACAGTGTGGATCCGATGTGAAGACCTGCAGGACGTTTGTTCAGGACAGGAAGTCCTCTCTGTCCTGCCTCGTTCCGTCTTCAGAGGGAAGGACAAAAGCTTTTAGCGCTGACAGACTCACCGGCTGCAGCTGAGAAGAAACGGCTCAGAGGCCAAACCTCCCAGTTGTAATATATTTTAAAAAGTCACTTTTACTACTTGAATATTTATAGTTATTCATTCATTTACATTTCGGCCTTTGGCTCCTGCAGATAGATATATCTTTCAAGTAAAGATGGTAGAATAAATGCAGCTTTTAATACGTCAAACTATAACTTTTGATGTCAAAACTTGCTTTCATTTTCCCAGACGATGTTTTGATTCCTTATTTATTGCCAACAGATTACAGAACTGCAGACATTAAACTAAGAAGCTCGCTGTCATTTATAGTCAAAGTAAAATGTTTGTTATTTCAGCAAAATGGGTAGAAATTCAGACTCAGATAGTGTGAAATTAAATAAAGCAGACGTCCCTTTGACCAGTGTGTCATTATGTAGATGAGTTTGCTGCTAAAGGAAATGTTTGGAATGTGAAACGGCCGGCCAACAAATTAGTTGAGACTTGACGTTGCTTTACGCTTGAATCAACTCGGAATGGACGGCAATAAAAATGGAAATGTTAGCGAAACGTCCTCCTTTAGCCGAAACCAGCGGTGTGCATAATTTTTACGGCCAACATCCGATCCCTCAGCATAAACCAAGCGACTGCCGCTGCCTGGGTGGACATTTATAACAATTAATCAGAGCGCCGTCGAATTTGTTCTTGTCATCCAGTCACTAAATTACATCTTCCTGCGACTCCATGATGATCACAGCGTTGCTCTGGCAGAACCAGAGCTGTGATCAGACGGCTGTGTTTTCAGCCTGACCAGAAAACGGTCAGTTACAGACTTCCACACCAGGCCGAGGAAACAAACAGCTGTTTTCTTTAATACTAATATTAGTAATTTTTTAAACCGTATTTTACTAAAAGCCTAACCATGAAACCATGCATGAAAGAAGGTGTTTAACCACCAGAGCTTAGAAACACATTCAGGAGCAGAGACTCGTTATCATGACAGACTTTACTGCTATAACCAGGTATAAGATTTATCAAAATATCTCCTCTAAATAAGAAAAGTCGTAATATGAAAACAGCCAAACCTGTTGGGATGTTAATATGTCGCCAAAACAAAAACGCTTCTCATTTTAACAGGTTATATATCTCGTTACAACATGAACGTTTCTAATTATAACGTATAAGTGGGTCACGGTTAATTAATTTATTTCCAAATTTTGGTATTTAAAAGCTTCCATATAAGTCAGATGTATGGAAGCAGCAGCATCTCATTACAACGAGAAAGTTTTCTCCTCAAAATGAGATACTGCTGCTTATTTTTGGGTTTTGGCATTTAAACACTTCCGTACAGAGGAGACCAAAATGTTTCTTTTTTTTGTTCAACTTGTACGATACTCTAAAAGAAAAGTGTAATAAGCTGCTTCATCTTCTGCCCAAAAGCAATAAAATCATTGTGGAAAATATTAAAGTTTAATCTGTCAGTTTTGATGGTTGGTGTGTGAGCCTGCAGTTTACATTTTTACATTTAAAGCAAAGTTTTAACTGAATGGAGAGACATCAATTATAAATTAGAACCTCACATCTACTGTAAAACTGGCTGTGTGCACAAAAACTTTACCTCCGCAGCTCGCTCACACACACACACACACACACACACACACACACCAGCCACTCAGCGCTCACCTTAAAGGTTTCAGCTGGAAGAAGAAACAACAGTGTAAATATTTAACGTTTCCCTAAATAGAAGGAAGCTGAACGATGTCCAGGTGAGCCGCGGTTACTTCAAGTTCATCACGTACAAAACAGAATCTTTCAGTTAGATGGAAGTCAAATTATGTCTCATTAGTTTTATTTTCTATATATGAAACATCAACATCATGTGGATTTTTGGTTTATTAGTCCAAACATTGAGGTATTCTGCCATCAATCCCAACAACAGTTTCAGTACCTCAGTGGCAGAGAAGTGGATTTAAATCAGCCGTTAAAGTCTCCAGTTTAACTTCATTTAAGTTTTTCTTCTTTAATCTTTCATGAAGTAAAGGACACAGAAACCTTGATGCAAAACTGTGGAAAAGTCTTTCACCCTCATGAACTTCCCTTAGTGTTTTGTTTTAGTTTCAAGGGTAGAGTTAATGGGACCTGGGAGTCCTCCCAATCCAGATTAATGGAGACGTAATCTGTAATTAATACCTGTTTCTATTCCTTCTCTCGGTTTGTATTCGCATGTTAAAGCCCTGATTTGTCCTTCAGCGATCGCGGCTCAATGTTCAGCTCGTTAACTACCAAACCAGCACAAAGTTCAGCTCTGTAAACAAAAACGACCTCGAGTCCAAAACACTTTGATGTGAATGCAAATCCAGGAGCCTGGAACATTTTGGTCGGTTTGAAGCTTTGTGTCTCTGTAAGACAGACGTCTGTGAGCTGAGGAAGTCCTCCGTCTCCACATGAGCCGTATGTTTTATTTCTCTCCTGAGGAGCAGCAGGAAATGACAGAAAGTTAAGCGAGATCCTGCAATGCTAACAGTGCCACGGCTGCCATTAATCCTAATTAGCAGGGAACATGACAGCAGCATATGGGAGTCCTCCACTCAGCCAGGCTGCTCTCTCAACCTTTTCCTGTTGCTGAAGCAGAGGAATAGAAATCTGAGCCTTTAACTGCGTTTTCTTCCTTCCCTGCCTGGGAGAGACAGATGGGAGGCGAGCGCAAGCCGGACGCTGGAAATGTTGATCCTGTCGTAATGGGAACCATGGTAACCTCAAAACCGGTGATGCGTGTCAGCTGAGGTAGAAAGAAAAACTATTAAAGATTGATTTGAAAGTTTTCAGGTGTATTTGCTTCTGCCTGGCAGGCCGAGTAGCTTAAAGGAGGACCAGATGGAAAAACAGGAAAAAACTGAAACACTCAGAAACGCTTCAAACAAGGTTTAGGAAGTATTTCTGTCCAGTTATTCCACTGGAAATGAAATGATACTGTGATTCATTGAGGAGCCGTTTACAAAGTTACAGTCAAAAATCAACAGCAATAAATGAAACTTTATCTACCGCACGTTTTCCTTACACAAAACTTTCCACTGATAACAGCCATAGTGTTTCCTGATAGGTTATTGGGGTTGGCCTCCCTGTGGAGGATGTTGATGACTTTCTGCTGTCAGCAGATTCTGTCAGAACATGACCATAACCTTCTGTTAGTTTTTATACATCAACAAAATGCAGCTTTTATGGAATCGGTGGTGGTCAAAGGTTGAATCTTTACATTTTAAATAAGAAAACACTTCTTTAGAGAAGGCTTGCTGTAGCTTCTTTCTAAAACTTGTAGTTCAGTAAACCTTGGTGAACCTGCAGGCGCCTCCTAACTCTTCACTCATCCGTGTTTGTTGATCTCTTTGTCTCGGTGAAGGACGGCCTTGTAGAAAAACCTCAGACTGCTTCGTCTACAGCGTCGGCTCAGGATGATTCCTGAGCTGCTGCTCCTGAGTTCAGCACCACAGCAGCTTTTGCTCTTTTATCCTTAGAAGCTGTGAAACTGGAACCTCGTTCCCAGTCGGCCAACGTGTGCTTCAACGTTTGTGTCTAATTATAACAGAAATACAGGAAATGTGTTAAAATTCACATAAATACCCCTTCAGCTATGGCTATAAATTATTTTACTGACAGAAACAAACCCTCCTAAAAGCAGCAGAGGTCATCTCCATGCGCCTGATTTTAACAGATACAAATAATACTTTATCTGGCGTATTTGGAGATTTCTTCAGGCACATGCAGGAAATATTCCCAGCTACATCAGAAAGCTGTGCAGACGTTTGCTGAGAACGGTTCCTCCAGCAGCTTCTCGCTGTTCTGGGATCAGACGCAGCGCTGAGGGAGCAGCAATAAATCGTTTGTTTCAAAGAAAAAGCATCAAAACAGCTGGTGGGCGAGTCGGTGCTGACATGATCCCATGTTTATTCAAGTTAGTCTTTATAAAAAACAGATTCATTAAGTAGTTTCCTCCCTGAACACCTTTAATCCAGCCACTGAACGTACAGACCGGACTGAGTTTTTAAGAAAACTTTCCTCAGGCTGATAGATAATAAGGACGATAATCAAGGCCGGAGCAGCGTTAGCGGCTCAGAACCCCCACATTCAGTTTGGATCAGTAAGTAGGGCACAGAGAGAAGCAGATCATTATCTGGTGGAAAAATAAAGTGTTGAACTGATTCTGGCAATTCAAACACACAAAAGCTTCTTTTTATTTTTGCTCCTGTGGGACACAGGAAGGAAAAGTTCATCAACATCCTTCAGGATGCGTCTCTGTCTCCCTCTGTAAAAAGGCACCGTCTGCTTTGCAATTTATTTTGCAGTAAATAATAATTTAATTGGATAAAACATGTAGGACTCAGACGGTAGAGTAACATCCTGCAGGATGGAGGAAAAATAATGAAACTATTTCAGTTTTGTCTGTTTTTATTTTAAGAACCAATGAATGCTCTGCCTTCATTTACATTTTTACGCACATCCTCACTAACCTGAACTTGCAGCTGTGACTCCTGAATTTTCCGACTGCAAGACAATAAATTATATTTCTAATCTATTCTGAGCATTTAGAGACGCAGGTTAACATTTGGACCTGGATGATGGAGAAACTCAGCTGATCTGACGGCAGAAAAAACAGTCAGATAAAAACGTCTGCTCTGTTTTCTTCTGGTTCATCCGGCGATTTAGGAGAATTTACTTCCTCTTTTATTCATACTTTGTATTTTGCAAACTTTTAATGTAGCCATGTTAATGAACTGGAGCTGCTTTTTAGTTGTTGTTTTTTTGGATATGTTGGATTTATGTCTTTGGTTTCATTGTTTTAAACCTGATGGATGATTGAAAGATTTTCATCATTAAAACGTTTCATTCAGACGACATGGTCGCTCTGAGGAGCAGAGGTCATCACGCCGCCTTTCCACAGTGTGAACACATGAAAGGTTAAAGTTCAACGTTTTAGGAGAGACGTTAGAGGGGAAAAACTCAAACCTCTTCTTCACGGACAGATGTTGAATAAAAACCCAAATTATTTTTATTCAAAGATGATTCTATAAAATATACAAAAAGCTAAAAAATACCCCAATATTCTGGCATTTGTCAGAAAATATTTTTATAATTATAACGGCTTATTTATGTGTCAGACTTTAAATAAATTTTATTATTTTTATGCAGTATTTTGTACAGAGTTAATCTGTCTCCAAATCCATGTTTTTTACAGAGAAATTATCCAGATTAAAGGATTAAAAACTTAAAGTTTTGTAATTTAAAGATGAGCCTAAAGAGTATCTCCTATCATCACATCTCCTCCTGCTGCTTCTCTTGTTCTTTCACTTCTGAAGCTTTTTTCCTTGAAAACTGAATCAAACAAACTTCAAGAGCCGATCTGCAGGCAGAGCCTCGGACCCCTGCTGTGTCTCCTCACACTGTCAGCATCTAGAACAAAAAGTCACTGCAACAAACTGCAGCTGCATCGAAGGTTTTATCCTCTACAGCTGAACGATGCCAGTAACAACGTAGAAATGTGACAAACATCTACAAATCTGGTGTTATTATTATTTATTATTTACAGTTTTCGTTCACAGGTCTGGACCAAACGCAGCTGAATTTATCAAAAGTCTATTTTCAAATTAAAAACATCGTGTAGAATAAGCCATACATATGTTCATTTTTAACACTTAATAGTAAAAAGCTTAATAGGAGTTATTTTTATCTGTTCTAATTATTCAGCTCACAAAGAATTGGACAAAACCCAAACAGTTTCTGAACGCTGAATTAGAGCTGCAGCTAACGATTATATTGGTTATCAATTAATCTAATCTATCAATTATTCTGATGATTAACCAATTAATTGGATAAAACATAAAATTTTTATACGATATTACATTAAAAGATGCAAATAAATAATTCATCAACATGTGAAAAGCTCAGCCCTTTCTGTTTGACTGAACATAAATAGTGTGCATGGCTGATTTATTGATTATTTGTAATCAATAACTGGATGTAAAAAGTCCTTAATAGGATATTTTAATCATAATTAAAGTGAAGCAAAAACTACCAGGAATTCTGGATAAAATATATTTACAGACAAAGAAAGTTTTTAACCTCAGATCTGTAGATATTTATTGTGCATTTTTGGTTTAATTTCTGCTCTGATGATGATATTTTTTCAGCAGTTGAGTCGGTTAACGATTAATCAATTCCTAAATTATTTGACTATTATTTCAGTAATCGATTAATGTGAAGGATGGGACCAGCTGGGCTGCAGCGCCTCAACCAGCCGAGGAGTTAATTAAAATCTGTCTTCATTTAAGCTGTGATCTGAGCCGATCAGTTGATCTGAACCGATCAGTTGGTCTGAACCGATCAGTCGGTCTGAACCGATCAGTTGGTCTGAACCGATCAGTTGGTCTGAACCGATCAGTTGGTCTGAACCGATCAGTTGATCTGAACCGATCAGTTGGTCTGAACCGATCAGTTGGTCTGAACCGATCAGTTG
>NW_006800436.1:352713-362761 GCF_000485575.1 Poecilia formosa | reverse complement strand
AAATTTACCTTTTGTCTCCAACTTGGTGGCTGCAGATAATATACATTTTATAACCTACTTTATAATTTATCTTGTCTTTGTCATTAAGCTGCTTTTACTCTGACAGTTAAACAAGAAATTGTCCCTTCAAAACAAAAGCATCACAACTCAAACAGGAAGTTAACTGTAGGTAAAACTAATGAAGGATTTTCTAAGTTATTAGTAAAATTATTTGCAAATTGTTGTCAACATTTTAACCACATACTTCCCAGAAACTGTAAATGTTCTTATATATACTGTAATCTGTTGTTCATATTTGTTCTGGATAATTATTAAGTGGTGAATTAGAAAAGAGTAATGTGAATTTATCCAGTGTTTCCCAACCCTGGTCCTCAAGGCACACTGTCCTACATGTTTTAGAGGTTTCCCTGATTTAATGTGCCTGATTAAACTGATTGCAGTTCAAGAAATGCCTGTTAATCAGTCATCAATTGAAATCAGCTGGACTAAAGCAAGAAAATACCTAAAACATCCAGGGCAGTGAGCCTTGAGAACCAGGGTTGAGAAACACTGAATTGCTGCCAGATTCACTCGTTATATTAACTTCCACTGTTTGTTTATAAATTTAAAGTTGTTTATTTGAGTAAATAAAATGTAGTTTTATGATTTTTTAAAATTGGTTTAAGAATGTATGTTTGGGCTAATTACATATTTAATCGAGCCGTTATTGTAGCAGGAGTTTTTTTTTTATTTTTTTTATTGAGTTTGATTGGCTTTAATTCCTCATAATCCTCCATCAACATGTTGTTCATTTGGTGTGAGGGATGGTGAACACAATTAATCTACTGCACCATCAGTGAATGATCGATCTCATTGATCTGATGAAGAAATGTATTGATGCAGATTCACCTGAATTAAACTTGTATAGATATTGCTGCACCTGCTCAGCTGGTTTGGTCTTTGTGAAACGGATAAAATGTGATGAAATGATGGAGCTTTGTCAAACCCGGTTTTATCTCTGAACCTGGATTTCATAATCCTGCCTTTGTGAAACACAAACCAGGTTAGTTTAAGTTACTAACAACATGACATGTCACTGTTTTACTGCAAATGTAGCTTCATTTATAATATAACACAAAGTTCATGTGATTCAGCTGTGAGATTAGAGAGAAAGAATCAGATCAGAGGAAGACAACAAGTTGGTTTATTAATAAGAGGAAATGTAAGATCTCTTCAAGCAGCTTCAAAGAAAATCTAACTGGGAATAAAACATTGAATTGTAAATAAATCAAAATATTTTTCACTTATGTTCTGGTGTGTCACTTTTTTTCAATAAACGTATTAATTCAACTTATTAATTGGTAAATTAGCTATTTTCCCCTCCTTCTATCCAACCGGTTTAATTCCGCTCTTATTTTGAAAGGGCCGGGCCCGGCTTCCTTCCGGCTGGTTGTCTCCAGCTTGACTCCTGAGCTCAGTGTGAGCAGCATCCAGCCTCGGAGCTCCGCTCAGAGAAAACAGCCTCACTTCCTCTCTCTTCTCTCTCAGCGGCTCCGTTTCTTTAAAAACGGTTCCGCTCCAGCTGGAGCGGCTTTTTCTCTTTCCGTCTCTGCGGAACAAACGGACTTTTATCGGCCGGAGAGTCCAGAGGAGGTCCGGAGGATGAACCCGCCGTGCGCCCGCTGCGGGAAGATCGTCTATCCCACGGAGAAAGTCAGCTGCCTGGACAAGGTGGGAGCTGGAGACTCTACGGANTTGTTCAGATGGTAATCATTTGTTTAGTGAATCAAAATATCTCCAGTCAGTACACTACAGCGCTGTGACGCGTCTAAATCTGATCTGCTGCAGCGTCCAGATGTTATTCAACAAGTATAATTTCAAATTAACATTTCATGTTTATTAAATCTTATATAAGTGCTTTATTTCTAAAATATTTAACACAAAGTTCATGTGATTCAGTTGTGAGAATGGGAAAAAATAATCAGGACAGGAAGAAAACAGGCTGGTTTATTAAGAGGGAATGTCAGAACAGCAATTTAATCACAAGTGATTTATTTTTTAAATCATTATTTTTAAAAGTATATTAGCAAGAACTGTAATCCTCTTAAGTGATTAATAATCTTTATTATGACTTGGTAGAGGAGAATCCAGGCTTGACTCTGTTAACAGTGAAACTTATTAAAACTTTTTTACCAAAGCAACTTTATTTATAAAGCACTTTAAAACGACCACAGCTGATACAAAGTGCTGTACATTAAAACACAACATAACAATAAAAATAAAATAAAAAATACAAACTCTTACAGTTTAAAAACAAACATACAATTTAAAACTAGATCCTGCTGGAGTTGAAAGCCAAGTAAAATAGATGGGTTTTAAGACGAGCTTTAAAAGTGGACAGTGAAGGGGCCTCTCTGACCTGCAAAGGCAAGTCGTTCCATAACTTAGGACCAATGATAGAGAAGCCCTGTCCCCTCTGAACTTCCTTCTGGATCTCGGTACCTCCAAGAGCCGCTGATCTGCAGACCTGAGAGACCGATGGGGTATGTATGGATGAAGAAGCTCAGTGAGGTAAGCTGGGGCAAGATTATGCAATGATTTAAAAACAAACATAAGAATTTTAAAATGAATCCTAAAATATACAGGCAGCCAGTGAAGTGCGGCCAGGACAGTTATGTTATGTAACATTAAAGAAAGCTCTTGTAAATAAAGCAATAAAAATATTTTTACTTGTGGTTTGATATCATTTGATTTTTCAATAAACGTATTCACCTTACTAATTGGTAAACTCGTTTTTTTCCTCCGTCCATTTAATGGCTTTGGTTCCGCTCTTATTTTGAAAGGGCCGGGCCCGGCTTCCTTCCGGCTGGTTGTCTCCAGCTTGACTCCTGAGCTCAGTGTGAGCAGCATCCAGCCTCGGAGCTCCGCTCAGAGAAAACAGCCTCACTTCCTCTCTCTTCTCTCTCAGCGGCTGTTTCTTTAAAAACGGTTCCGCTCCAGCTGGAGCGGCTTTTTCTCTTTCCGTCTCTGCGGAACAAACGGACTTTTATCGGCCGGAGAGTCCAGAGGAGGTCCGGAGGATGAACCCGCCGTGCGCCCGCTGCGGGAAGATCGTCTATCCCACGGAGAAAGTCAGCTGCCTGGACAAGGTGGGAGCTGGAGACTCTACGGAGTAATAATGATTTGATACAACCTGGTTAAAACATTACATTAGATTATCAACCGTTAAAAGTTCATTTAGTTCATTTTGAAGAGGAAACAAAAACGTGAGGGGAAAATTTCCGTCAATATAGGTTGATAAATTTTGATCTGAAGAAAATGATGTTCAAGAGTTGAAAAAATTAATTAAAGGAAATTAATATAATTGAATTTAATACACGGGGAAAAGCAGCAATAAACTAAAACTTGGTATTTGTGGTTGTAACGTGAAAATTTGGCACTTTTGATTTTCAAATTAAGATATTTATGTTTATTCCTGTCAGATTTTTAAAGTTTTCCCAAAGTAAACATCCATTATTTATCCTTTCTGGAAAATCTACAATAACGTTCACATTTATCACTTTACATTTAAATCATTAAAGTTTTCTGTTGCCTCTGAGAAAATATGTGATAAAGAACAATAATAGTAATTTGTAACTAAATCAGTTGATTTATTATTATATTTGCAGAAACTATCAAACATCACAGACTCTGAACTAGTTTTTACAGTAACACTTTTCTGCAGCTTCTTGCATAACGATGTTAAATTATGAATTGATCTCAGCAGCTTCATGTTCTCTGTCTGTTCTGAGGCGTCAGATGACACAGCAGCATGTCGGCGCCGCTCAGAATAATTCCTCCAACTTTCATCCTCAAACCAACAAACATCTCCTGGTTCCTACTGGGACCAGCAGAACAAACCAGTCTGAACTGGTTCAACATGGATTCACTGGGCAGAGCCTTTTGGAGCCAGGAGTGTCTGAAATGAGGAGATGAATCTCTTGTTTTCTGAGATGAATGATTGTTGGAGGCAGAGATTTAAAGAGGAGGCTGCAGAGAAACCAGGTGAGTCAAAGTGAGGAGAGAATCAGATCCTTCTGTCAGAAAACCTCCAGATCAGATCATCTTCAGCGCTTCGTCTCACTTCAGATCCCAGCAGAAAACAATTCATCTGTCCGGTTATTAAAATGCTCGGCGCTCTGAGTGATTTCCAGCTGAAGGGGAGATTTATGTAGGAGGAGAAATGTGTCTGCAGCAGCTGCAGTTCCATTAATGCCCACTGGGGGCAGTAAAAGGTTAACTGCTGATTTTGTTATTTTCTTAAAAACTCTCCTGAAGCTGACAGCAGAAGAAGAGTGGATCACAGAGGAACCAACAAGGTCTCCTGATCCATCAGAGTCTGGTATCAGAACTTTCTGGACCTTTTCCTCTGGAGGTTCCACTGACAGACCCAGAACCTTCTGCAGGACCGTCTGGCTCCAGGACCGGTCCATGAGAAGCAGAGGAATCCCGTCAGAGTGTCAGATGTCTGGGTTTCCCTGCTGCTCCAGGCTGAATCACTGAGACGACTGATGACTGAAGAACCAGAGACATGTCCGAGTCCAACCTGGAGAGTTCTGGTGTCTGCTGATGTCTGGAGGTTCTGACCCGCATTGGGAGATTCTTTATGCTTTTTAACATGATTTGATCAGCAGGATAATAGAGCCTGGAGCATGAAACAGGAGCAGTGAGGGTTAAAATGAGCAGCAAGAGAAGAAGCTGGAGGAGATCTTCAGGAGTCTGGAGACGTTTTGACCAAGAGACTTTAACAGAAACTTTGCTGCTTGGAGAGAAAACGTCCAGAAGAGAAACACGATAAATAATCTGAGGAAATATTTCTGATCACTTTTTGTTTCCAAAGCGTCTCTGACTGTCAGCTGAGGATGAATCCACCAGTCAAAGCTCTGTGTTAACATCTCCAACACAGAACTGAGTCACTTTCTAAGGATTTGAATAATACTGATCCGGAGCAGATGGAGGAAGATCTGAGCTGAATGCTGCCAGAGCCAAAGGAGCTGACTGAGCAGCCGCTGCTGTTCCAGTCTGAGCAAATCTATTTATATCCAGGAACTCCTGTTTACAGAAACTACATTTACACTGATAGCCACACTTCAAAAATACCAGAAATCACAGAAACTAGCAGCTGTTAGCATCTGTTAGCCTCCTGTAGCTGCAGATTAGTGACCTGTTGTCATGGAGATGGTTCGGTTGCTGATGGCGACTCGGAGCTGCAGCTTCCAGCTGAAGGATGCCAGCAGAACTCCAAGATGGTGGAATATTTCCCCGTCCAGACCGACACTTTGAAACATTTCAGGATCTTGTTTGTTCTAGAAAATTGTGAGAAAATAGAAAAGTGGAGAGAAAAACACCAAGTATCCACAGATATTCCTGTTTCTACTGAGACAAAGTGAAAACGTTATTAAAGATCCTGTTTTCTGTCAAACTGAGATTAATGTGATACTTTTCATCCAATAAATGTGAACAAATCATGTCTGACCTCCAGAAAACCAGAGAAATGTTGATGAGCAGGACTTTAAGTTTTCAGAAGAAAGTCTGTGTGACTCAGAAAGACTCGATCCGACTGTTGGACTCGTCTGGTTTTGGTTCAGGAGGATTTTAGATCAGAGCTGATCAATAATCAGACATAATGTGACTGTTTGTGTTTTTCCCATCAGAACTGGCATAAAGGATGTTTCCACTGTGAAGTCTGCAAGATGACCCTGAACATGAAGAACTACAAAGGCTACGATAAGAAGCCGTACTGCAACGCGTGAGTAGAGCCGCGTTCTCTGATGGATCCATCATGGCTGCTGATGCGTCCTGACTGCTAAGCTCCGCCCACCGCTGGCTGAGCCGCGGCTATTATCGGAGTCCTGTAGGTTTTTCTATCGGTGCTGGATTCAGTGGTTCTGCTGCTTATTGGACCATGAAAACATGGAGAGATGATGAACCTGAAAGGGGGCGGAGCTTCCAGCGGCGTGTGACGGACGATTGGATGAATTACAGCTGGTGTTTTGGGGGCGGGGCCTGTGGTTCTGACCCGTTAGCTTGTAGCGGTGAGCTGGTTGTCATGTTGATCTGGTTTCTGTGTTGGCTGTAGAAAGAGGCTCTGCTGGAGTTTTTAAAGTTTCCAGGTTTTTCCAGGTTTTTCTGGTTCCTGAACATCAGAAGGTCATGAAGAGGTTTTATTCTTCTGCTCTAATCTGGAAAAATCATTTCAGTCCAAACATGGAAGCTAGAGCCGTCTTTGTTCTGACATCACATCTCAAACAGAGGTTTTATTGGCTGAGAGGCTACCATGACCTCTGACCCCTCTGGGTTAAAAAGCTGCTTCCCTTCAGCTGGTTGAACCAGAATCTTTGTTTCAGGTCCGTTTTCCTTCTGTAAATGAACTGAAACAGCGTTTAGTTCAGATAACTGCTGTCCAAACTTATCGCTTCGAGACAAAACTTCAACTTTATTCAACTAAAAGTTTATTAAACATCTGAATAAATTCAGAATTTAACTGGAGAAATTAATTTAGGAGAAGCTAATTCTGTTTTCAAAGCTCGAAGAAATGCTAAATGGAGAAATTAGCTAAGCTATGAGCGCATTAGCCAGTTAGCTTAATTGTGCTCACACTTCAATCTGATGCTATTAATGTTTTCTTTGAGTTTTGGTTTGTTAATTAAAACATATCAGCAGATAATAACTAATTAAAAATGATTCCAAATAAATCCCTCCAGATTTCACCACATCCTGATTGAAACTTAAAATGTTTCTCTGAACTACATCAGTTTGCAGCCTGACTCCAGCAGCTGTTAGCTTGTTCCCAGCTTGCTGGTTGTTTACCCTGCACAGCAGCATTCCTGCAGCGTTTCCCGCCTCTCTTGGTTTTGTTTTTGCAGCTCGGTGTTGAAGTGGCGCTCAGAGGAGAAACGGCGTCCTGTAATTAAAGCGTCTCTGAAGCCGCGGCGCTGCCTGTTTTTAGAGCTGCAGGACGGATCGGTTCAGCTTTTCTTGGCTCGTTGTTGATCTGTGGCTGCAGCGAAAACAGCAGCTTCACTTCACGCCCGGTTGGTAGAAAGCTGCTGAAACGGGTCAGAAGACATGAAGAGAACTAAGAACCAAGTGTTTGTCTTCACACTTTAATTGGGAAGTTTGGAAAAAAAAACAATCTGATTTAACTTAATATGAGGGCAGAAAAAAAATTACATCCAAAGACACTTTGGTATTTTACTTTTTTCCTCTTAATATTAAATATAAAACCTGAAACGTTTCTGTTTAATCAATAACTAATGAAGTGAGGAACTTAAAAGATATTTCTTCAAACAAACCCACGTCGTTTCCCCATCAGAACCAACCACAGACCCACAGCATCACAGGTCCTCCTCTGTGCCTTACAGTGGATCTGTCTGGTTTCAGGTTCTGCATGTTGCTCTGTGAGCGCTTTCTTCTTCGTTGGTACTTTTTATGATGTCTTTTATTGATTCTACCTCTCAGACATCCATCACTAAGGCACTAGTTAGTACTTTAATTAGTCCATTTCATCACTTCCTGTAAAATAATTCCTCTTCCTCTCTCTTGTTGCCATGGGAACATTACTGCAGGAAGGTTTTTTTATGGCCCAGGGCTCTCGTTGTGTTTGGTGAAATTTGGGTAAATTTTGATGAAAGAGATAAATAATCCTTCAGTCATTTTCTTTGGCAGCAGGACTCGTGTTCTGGATGGTTTTGGATCTTTAGCTGATCCCAGTGCTGAGAGGAGAGTGAGACTGTGTGAGGTTTAATGCTGGTGGTCCCGTGCTCCTTAAAGCCCGGCTGCCTGCAGGATGAGGGGGGCAGATAATGTAGGGATTAAAAAGCACATGAGAGCTTTAGACACTTTAACACACAGCTTCATGAGTTTAACAGTGAAACAATCCAACCAGGAAAACCTCAGGCTGTCACTGAAACCAAGCCTGCAGATTCCTGCTGGGAATGTCGCCCCCTGTGGCCCTGGAGGGGCTCTGCAGGACGTCTGTCCACAGAAACAGTTTAACTCTTCATGATGCAAACCTACAGCACCACCAGGCTCAATGTGAGTCTCTGTAGAAATGGCTGAAAGGGCCAGGAATCAAACTCATTCATTTTATTAATTAATTGCATAGATTTAAAAAACTTTTGTGCAGTTAATCAACTTTATTTTTATGTTTTTGCATACAGAAGGTCCGGGCCAGAACCGTTTTATTTGCATGTTTCTGGTACTCTGATAAAATCGATACACATCAGCTAACAGCAGCGATGGAAGATGAAGCCGTTTGTTTTGGTCCCACTGGGTTTTAATTCCTGCTTCTAAAGATCTGATTGGACGCTGGAAAACACGACTGTTGTGTTAGAAGGAGTAATAGTGAAACTATTCAGCCTAAAATAGCATCTCAATGCTAAACATGTAGCAGCTAATGCTAATGTTAGCATCCACAGTCACATTTCTAAGGAAGCTTCAGGATGAAATGATAGAATAACATTTTAATCTGCAGGTTGAAGATCAGATTAAAAACTAATTGTCTCTTTTGTTGAGCTCAGATGGAAACTTATTCATCTACTTAGCAGCAAAAACAGTTTTTGATTTGTTCACGTTGCTTAGCGATTAATCTGTGATTATTTAATTACAGACTCTGCAGTTACCTCAATAATTCATTCTGCTGGTGATGTTTTTATATTTCATATATTTCATATTTAAGCAGAACAACTATCTGCTGTTCTCCAGCAGATAGTTTTCCCTCGACCTTTAAGTCTCATCTTCATAGATATTTATAAAAGAAACAGAAAGTCCAGAAGTTTTTGCTCAAATGTAGCTAATAAAAGTAAAAAATACACCCAAAATAAGTCCTAAAGTGAAATACAGCTACCTGGAAAAGCTACTAAGTAATGAAGTATTTGTAGTTACTTTCCTCCCAGCTCTGGCCCACAGCATCACAGATCCTCTGCCGTACTAAACATGAGACGAGTGTTTCTGTTCAGGACGGCAGGTACTGAACAGAAACAGCTTTAAGGAGCAGAAATGTTTCACTTACATTTATTTGATCTAAATAATGAAGAAACCAAATAAAAGCATTTATTCACTGTGGGATTATTTTACTGGAATAAGAATGGAGATTCTGTTGAATGGCTTAATCTGCATATTAATTATAGAGCTAAACTAACTACTTTGTTTATTAGTAGCTTCATCTGTTTAACATTTGAAAATAAAATGTAAAAATATAAAGTTAAAAACGCTTCAAGTAGAGCTGAGTTATTTTAAATCTGACATGCATTGGATTATTATCAAAGTTCATTTACACCATGAACCAGACGGGGGGGTCAATCAGCTGCTTTTCTTCATCATGTTAGTTGGTTCATAATCAGGCTGAGACGTTTCCTGTAAATCTGTCAGGTTCATCAGGAAGCAGCAGATTGTTTGGTTCTGCTCAGAAACATGAAACTGACTGAGGTTCTGTTTTACTGAAGGTTTTATTTATGCAAATGAGCTCCAATAAAATCTGATTATGTAACGGAAGAGCTGCTGTTCGCTGGAACATGAAGGTAAATAAAGTTCCTCTGTGAGCCTGAAGAGAGACTGATGGTTATGTAACGGATCGGCCCACATGACCCAGATCTGCTGCTGGGAGCAGAACGTCAGAGGAACGGCTGCTTCTCTGAGGAGCAACGAGACGAACAAGACCAGCTTCAGGTCTAAAGATCAGCTTCAGGTCTGAAAATCAGTTTCAGGTCTGAAAATCAGCTTCAGGTCTGATCAGCTTCAGGTCTGATCAGCTTCAGGTCTGATCAGTTTCAGGTCAGACCAGCTGAGCTCATGGTGGCATGAAGCTCCACCTGCTGCAGGGTCTGATGTTTAAAAGGCTAAAATAAGGAGTGCTAAACTGCTTGTACAAAAGAAATCCAGGTGCAATTAGTGGCTGTGCTGCAGGAAATCCACAAAGATTTCATGTGCAATTTATTACATCAATAATCAATTAAGTTTACTTGTACTACATATTTCAGCAACGCAGCAGTTTAAAGTGTTTTATGTCATAAAAACAAACAAAATGAAC
>NW_006800436.1:350594-352036 GCF_000485575.1 Poecilia formosa | reverse complement strand
CAGGTCTGAAGATCAGCTTCAGGTCTGAAGATCAGCTTCAGGTCTGAAGATCAGCTTCAGGTCTGAAGATCAGCTTCAGGTCTGAAGATCAGCTTCAGCTCTGATCAGCTTCAGGTCTGATCAGCTTCAGGTCTGAAAATCAGCTTCAGGTTTGATCAGCTTCAGGTTTGATCAGCTTCAGGTCTAACTGCTTGTACAAAAGAAATCCAGGTGCAATTAGAGGCTGTGCTGCAGGAAATCCACAAAGATTTCATGTGCAATTTATTACATCAATAATCAATTAAGTTTACTTGTACTACATATTTCAGCAACGCAGCAGTTTAAAGTGTTTTATGTCATAAAAACAAACAAAATGAACATATAATACAATCAACATTTGTTAAAACCAGAACAGACATTACATTTTCCATGTGGCGTCACTAAAATCATTAATACATCAGAGATGCTGAAACATTTATTCTGGTCCATAAATTATTCTATCAGCTGGTTTTAGTCTGGATTTAAAGGAACTCAGGCTTTCAGCTGGAAGTTTGTTCCAGATCTGTGGTGCATAGAAGCTGAATGCTGCACCTCAGTGTTTGGTTCTGGTTCTGGATGCAGAACAGAACCAGAACCTGAGAGGTCCAAAAGAAGAGCAGAGCGGCCAGACGAAATCAGAAACTATGGAGTTATAACATTAAAAATTAAATTACATTTCATTTAAGTATTGGATATGTAAGCATGTTAAAGAGTTACAACAGTAAAAACTTTAAAAAAGAAAAATAAAACTCTAAATATCCATTTCTGCCACCAGCAGATGATTTTCTATATATTTCTTGTTTCTCCTCCTGATTCAGATCCAGCAGCTTCTGGACGTCTGAATGTTTCTGTTTGTGATGGAGGGAAACAGTTTGTCTGCAGGAAACTCAGAAAACTGAAATATAGAGAAGATTCACTTCAAGCTGAAACAACAACCATTAGAGCATCAGTCCTAAAATATTTATGGATTAAAGTTTCACTTCTGCTGAGATGAAACAAGAAACTGGAAGCAAACCAACTTCTTCAACATGAAGTTATGAAGTGAAAACTTTGATTCAACAAAACAAAAAACAACCAAATCAAAGTTAAAATGTTTCTCCAATTTAAATGTTGATCTAATTTCGTTTGTTTCCTCATCTGAATGTTAGTCTTTCTTTTCTTTTTAGCATTTTCACCTTTTTAAAGTTTTCTGGTCAGATCCCTTAAAGTGTGTTTTAAGTGAAGCATCATGTGAACAGCAGAGAGCTGCAGCAGGTGAAGCAGCTGCAGCAGGTGAAGCGGCTGCAGCAGGTGAAGCGGCTGCAGCAGCTGCAGTAGGTGAAGCGGCTGCAGCAGCTGCAGCAGGTGAAGCAGCTGCAGCAGGTGAAGCAGCTGCAGCAGCTCGTTATCAGACTGAATCCCAGACGGTGAAAATCTGGAAGAAA
>NW_006800436.1:340555-349647 GCF_000485575.1 Poecilia formosa | reverse complement strand
GGCTGGGTGAAGACAGAGAGGAGCGATCTGATTGGCTCTGACTGGCTGGGTGAAGACAGAGAGGAGTGATCTGATTGGCTCTGACTGGCTGGGTGAAGACAGAGAGGAGCGATCTGATTGGCTTTGACTGGCTGTGATCCGTCCTGATTGGTCTGTTTTCACTGTGTTTGGCTGATTTAAGGCTAACAGAGTTTTTCTTTACTTCCTGCTGTTTGAAAGTTTATCTTTCTTTAGTTTAAAGATTATTTGGTCTTTATCTTGCAGTAGGTTGTCAGGAGAGGAGGAAACATCCAGTAAAGGTCATCAGGTCGGGACTCGAACCTGTGACGGCGGTACGGGTCGCCCTCTGTTCCACCGCCGCGCCCCAGTTTCAGCTTTCAGATCTGTTTTTTGGTTTTGATTCATATTCAGACTTTTCTTTCTCTCTTCCCTTTTTTCTAACATTTACATTTTTCTGTTTCCCACTAAAGTTTCTCGTCTTTTATCTTTAATCCTCTGCCGTCATTCTTCAGTCTGATTCTTGATTCTCTCCATCCTGATTGTTCATCATCAGGTTTTCCTCCTGGTTTCATCTTAGAGCCTCTAAATTAAATTTTAAGACATTTTCCTCCATTGTTTCTCCTCTCATCCGTTCATCTGTCCTCCTGTCCTCTGATCTGTCCGATAGTCTTCAGGTCTCTGAACGCCTCGTATGTCCGACCTGATGGACTCAGGTTGCTGTCTGAGGTTTTCTGGGATCTCTGGTCTGAAATGAAACCTTCAGATTGTAATGAGAATCCAGATTTTTCTCGTTATTCAGCTGCATGAACATCATTCATATAAGGAGCTTCTGTTTAGAAACAAAAACATTTTCCTCAGATATTAACAGGGAACATCTTTATGAAATACAAATTGAACATCAAATTCGATGGATCAATAATCTAACTGGAACTGTATTTGTGCCCCAGAAGTTTTTTAAAAAGTTAAAATTCCAAGAAAAAAATCATTAAAATATGCAAATTATGAAGCATTTGGTTCTCATGTTAATTTTTGTTGCTTTTCAAACTCATCATTTGTCAAAATGTTTTAAATGTTTTACACCCATAATGAGTCTGATGATGATGAAGGTGATGAAGATGATACGCCGCCATTCAAGCCAAACTTTAAAGTCAAAGAGAAAAAAGTTTTTCTGAAAACATTAAAAATCATAAAAGTTTAAAATGTTTTTTTCAGAAACAATCAGTTGAACTTTTTCTTCCAGATCAACTGAGAAGTTAAAATAAATATTCAGTGACTTTAAAACAGCAGGATGGCAGAAAGATTCATTTTAAAACAGAACCTTCATCGCTGCGGTTCCTGTTGGTTTGTTCTCCGACTCTTTAGAGCAGCAGAAGAAGAAAAACGATTCGTTATTCAGAAAATGTCAACATGTTTGTTCTGCTGGTGACGGATCAGAGGATCTGAGCCGAGTTCACTGAGATGTTCATCAACACCGAAGCAGGAGGAGGATGGGGAGGAACACGCTGCTGCTCCTGCTGCTGCAGCTGCTGCTGCTCCTCCTCCTCCCCCTTTCTCTCCCTCCTCCTTCTCATCTTCCTCCTCCTCTTCCTCCTCCTCTTCCTCCTCTTCCTCCTCCTCCTCCTCCTCCTCTCCTGATCCATCCAGCAGTCGCTCTCGTTTCGCTCCGTTACTGATGAATCTGTTTCTCCTCCATGTTTTTGTGTCGTTTGTTAGCTTTGGTTTCCTCCGGTATCAAACATGGCCGCTCTCCTTTCACTAAACTTTTTCTACTTCTAACAAAATAATGAACCTTGATCAAGTTTATACTGAGACCCTTTTAGTCAACAGAAACTTTAAATGTTTTCATGTTTCTGTTTTATTTCCAACTAGAAAAAAAATCAGTTAACATGTAGCAAGAACTGGAAAAACTCCCTCTACAGTCTGGGGTAGGAATGACAACTCGGCTTCAGTTTATTACAGTTTTACAGATTTAATGAAAATGTTTTTATCAGACTGCATTGTGATGCGAACCACAGGATGAATCCTCAGCCCTCATCTTTTCTACTTTACTTGTTTCCTCATTTCAGCTTTTTCAGATAATATTCACTGAAATAATTCAGCCGAGTTTTAAAAAGAGTTTAAGATCTGGATCATCTAGATCTGGATCATCTAGATCTGGATCATCAAGATCTGGATCATCTAGATCTGGATCATCTAGATCTGGATAATCTAGATCTGAATTATCTAGATCTGGATCATCTAGATCTGGATCATCTAGATCTGGATAATCTAGATCTGAATTATCTAGATCTGGATCATCTAGATCTGGATTATCGTACCTGAACCTGATGTTTCTCAGCAGTTTGGGGTTAGAAATGAAATATTTCTGCTGAACTGGAAACAAACGTCGTTCTGTTGTTATTTACTGGACCTTCAAACCTCCATCTTTTATTCTTCACTTGTTGAGCTGCAGAAGTTTAAACCATAGATGGATCAATCAGATGCTTCATCTGTGATCGGCTGTTTTTAAACAATAAATGGCTCTTTTCCACCTGTAACTCTGATCCGCATTAAATCATAAACTAACTGACTCCTTATGATGTCATTGGAGCAGAAAAATGTTTTCATTGTTTGGGTCAAACTGCTGCATTTGTTCCTCTGACTGCGTCGTCGCGGCTCGGAGTCTGGAGGCTGCAGCTGTTTGGAAAATGTCACCAGAATCAGAGACAATAAGGATCTAAATATGAATCATAAACCGACAGAAAGGCAGGAAGTGACTGAGGGAAACCAGCTAAAGGACAGTGTGTGTGTGTGTGTGTGTGTGTGTGTGTGTGTGTGTGTGTGTGTGTGTGTGTGTGTGTGTGTGTTGGTTCCTGTTGGTATAATTAGCTGTCGTTTCGTAGATGCTGTCGCTCTGAGCCAGTGAAGGAAACTGTTTCCTTTCAGTTTCTCCACCTGGTTTTGTTTCTTGTTTCTTTATCTCGGCTCTGCAGGACAAACTTCCTTCCTGTAATCATCTTAACTTTGCCGCCTGCCGGCATCATGAGGGCCGCGGCCTAATCAAAGTTTCTCTTTTCTGACCCACAGCAGGCAGTCATCCACAGGAGCTGAGCAACGGATTATTCTGCAGATTAATAAACGGATTAAATTAACGGATTAAAGGCAGTGACAGCTCAGCTCGTAAGAAACACTGTTGGTGTTTCAGAAATAGAAATGAAATCTGCAGTTTGAAATTAATCAAAGCAACAGAAAATAATCCATCCAGTTTGTTTGACTCTCAGAAGGAAAATAAAGAGTTTCTGTTTGATTCAGTGACATATTAGGAACCAGAGGTTCACAACCTGCGGCTCGGGGCCAGAAAGTGGCATTTCAATAACTTTGGCTATTCTTCCTCACTGCAGATTAGATACTGACTACAGATAATGACTCTACAGAACCAAACTTTAAAAAAACTGGGTTTCTGTCTCTTTAAATTGTTGGCTCAGTTTTCTGCTTACAGTGACTTAGAGCTGCTCTTTGTCTGAAACCATCGGGTTGCCATGACAACCACCAGTGAGCAAAGCGTCAGTGGTTGTCATGGCAACAGGAGCAGGTGAAGTGAAACCTGAAGGATGTGGTTGGTCTGTGAGAGGTTTTCAACCTGGACTTGGTTACTGACTGGTCACTCTGGTTTCTCTGCTGCTGATCTTCATCACATCATCTTCATCACATCATCTTCATCACATCACAAAATATATGAAATTCTCTCAACTAAACATGTTTAGTTTTATGTTTATGCAGCTTAAACTAAACGCTCCTCATTTTTAAAACATTTCTGATTTATTTTGTATCATTTTCATTTGGATGCAAAAACCATCATTATCCTATCAGAGCAAACATCACAAAAACAAAAAACTAGTTTTTAGAGCAAATATTTGGTTATAAATAAGACAAACTAACTCAGAGTAGCTTCTCAGTAAATAGAGGAAGCTTGTTTTACGTAAATAATTTCTTAATATTGATGAAAATTACTGGTTCATTAGTAGATTATTATCTAACATTTTCCCTGTTATGGTGAATTTATTTTGACAGATTTTATCCAGATATTTTCTTATAAATCTAAAACTTTCCTTTTTTGCCTCCTCCTGGTTGGGTTTGTTTTGTTTTTCTTTATGTACCAAACTGAACCTTAAACATGAACCTGTTTGGTTCTGACGTTGTTATCAATGCATTAGTTTATTATTAGTGATGCTTATCAGAGTTTTTCAGTTCAGATGGATTCCAGTGACTCTCAGCCCGAAGAGCCTGGAAATGTGGAGAAAAGATTAAAGAGATTTAGTCCAACAGAACCGAACAAAGAAACGATTCTAAATAAAACCCAACTTTCATTTTCCAGGCGAGTTTTAATGGAAACATGAGAATAAAAGACCTGAAGCTGCTGAGTGGGAGGAGAGCAGGGCTTGAAACCATGATGATGATGATGAAGATGATGATGATTCACTCAGTCTGAATCAGGCGGCTCACACGGAGCCTCAGGATAAAACCCACAGCTCCCAGTCTGACCATCAGCTCCTGAAGCTGCTTCCAGTTCAGATGAGGCGACGTTCAGATCAGGTCTCACCCCAAATGGAACCTGTATTTAATTTATACAGTTATTTTATATTTTCTATTGATATTCCAATATTCTCAGTTCTGATCAATAAATAAAGATCAAACTCCTGTGGTTCATAACAAAATGACCTTTGACCTTCCCAGTGATGAAGAATCATTTGCTTCCACATCTTGGTGATTTTCTCTCTTCTGCTGCAACCATTAAACCCGACGTCATTCCCACAATGCATTGCTGCTCACAGCATAGAGAAACAGTAAATATTGTCCATAATTTAACGGATTATAATGAACAGAAATAGTTTTTAAAACTTTTTTCAGTGTTTTGTTTCAGACCTTCAGAGGTTAAAGTTTCAGTTTTTCATCTTTGTTCCTTCTGACTGGCTTCATGTCAAACATTAAACTTGTGAATCTCAGCAGTTTTAAACTTTGAGTTCCTCATCTACTATAGATCTATATGATGTAGACTGGATGTTTTCATGAAGGCAGGCTCAGCAGCAGCGTGTTGCTCTGTAGCTTCAGGAGTTTCCGTCTGGCGGCTCGTTGAAGTTACTCCGTCACCATGGAAACGGCTCTGACGTTTCACTTCCTGTTGCTTTAATCAACAAACTGAGCAGAACATTTGTTTTAAGAATGGCTGCAAACAAAAGATGAAACGGGCAACAGCCTCGGGTTGAAAATATGAACAACTTTTATTCTGCAGAACAATAAAGTTTGTTCTGGTCTCCAGCCTGTCGGTATTTAAAACCATCTGATTCAGATTAAACCAGATTAAACCAGATTAAACCAGATTAAACCTGTTCCTGTGTTTTGCAGACATTACCCCAAGACGTCGTTCACCATCGTGACCGACACGCCGGAGAATCTGCGGCTGCGGCAGCAGAGCGAGCTGCAGAGCCAGGTGAGCAGATCCCCGCTCCGACCTGCAGGGGGCAACACTCATCATTCATTCATTCATTCATTCATTCATTCATTCATTCATTCATTCATTCATTCAGCAGGTTTTGACATAAAAGAACCATGCTACAGTATGAGCATCATGTAGTTCAGTGTTTCCTTCTGCTCTGTTATGTTTTCACACATTTAAAGTTATGAATAACAGCTTGAATCCAACACAGGTTCCCTACAGGAAGCTGTAACCATGGTAACGATTTCAATAACGATGTACAGATTTCCCAACTCTTTTCCATCACATTGTCTAAACTAAACAATTTCACACATTTACAGTTTTATTCTCAGCTCACAGCTAAATTCATCCTTTTATCAACTGAATAAACGGCTTTAAAGATAAATAGGAAACTAAACCAAAAGCAGCTTTTCTTTTAGAAATCTTCGTCTGAGTCAGGAGGAAACGGATCTGTTGGTTCAGTAATTCAGGCAAAAGGAGCCCCAACCAAATATGTAAATATTTCAGTTGATCTAATGGAATATTGATGTTTTCTGAGACACTGAATTTATTTCTCTGTGATTTGCTGTCAATGACTGAAAGGTTTAAAGGTTTGAGTGATGAATCTATAATATTTGAGTTTCGGTTTCAGGGATTAATGCCAATGATAACTGATCATTTAGAATCAATGCAGGTTGATCTGGTGATTTTTGATTAACCAATTAATAATTGTAGTAAATATGCTCAGTGTGATTTTTTCCCAGTTTTTGAAGCAGGTGAAGCTCAAACTGATGATTCTGTGGATCAGATTCACATAAAGGCTTTTTGTCTTCAGTTAAGGATGAATTGATTTCTAAATAAATTGCAGATTATTAAATAATCGATTCCTCATGATTAATCGTTTCAGTCGTATGGTAAATAATCAGGTAGGAATGAAAACATCCAGCTGGTGAACAGAGTTCGGTTCTGATTCAGGTTAAATTCCTGCTGAGTTTCATCCTGGATCAGAACCTGTGGATGTATCCAGATCCAGGCTGCCGTTCCCCCCGCCGCCTCAGGGGGCGCTGCGCCGCTCTGAGTCGCTGCGGCCATATGCCGTCATCAGCCAGCAGGCTGACACACAGGGACAGATGTCCACTCAGCAGTCTGAGCAGGACATGCTGAGTCTGTCCTGCTCTGAAATGATCTGCAGCTACAAACAGTCACTTTGATTCAAACGGCAAACAAAACATGGAAATAAAGAAAATTCAGAATAAAATATGGTACCAAAAATGCAACAATTTAGGAAACCGAACAACAACTGAGCTCTCCTGTCTGAGATGTTCTCCTTTTGGGAATATTTTTTCTCTCTGCAGAAAAAAAAAGACTTCAGGTGATTTGGAGATGACCTTATGACCCTTCCCAGATTGCTGAGCAGCAGCTTTTGCTTCTATTAGATCATTTCTGATTTCTTAGCTGGTTCCTTCCCTCTAGTATAATACTTATTAAGATGAGTATTATACTAGTAGTTATACTAATACTGTCACCAGAGTCTAAAAGATTTTAGATTCTTGTTCTAAACATGTTTTAGTTCTTTGCTGTGGTCTAGTTAAAGTCTGCTCTCTGACCCGTCCTGCTGCTCTGCCGAGTCAGAACGTCTTCATTCTGTCTCTTCACATTAAAGCTTTTCTCCTGGATGAGCCGACGGCAGCAGGACCAAACCTGATGTGTGTGTGAAAACACACGTCTGTTCAGCAGCGACCCACTTCTGAGCGATGATGTCACCTGGTCATGTGACCTGATGATGTTTGAGTTTCATCCTTCAGAGAAACAGAATCCAGATTATTTCTTTAGATGTGAATGAAAACATGAAACAGATTCAGTTTAAACATCAGAACCAGCTGAGGTTCTGTTCAGTGAACCTGGTTCTGTTCAGTAAACCTGGTTCTGTTCAGTGAACCTGGTTCTGCTGCAGGTTCCTTCATGTGACAGGAAGTTGTTCCTCCAGGTTCAACTTCCTGTTCCTTCCTGTTCCAGAGTGAAGGATTCACTTTGACATCAGCTGTCTGTCAGAACGTTGACGGTTTTAAAAACGGACCAGAATCAACATCATGTTTGATCAGATGAAGGTTTTCCATAAACCTCTGGTGGTTCTGGTTCTGATAATCACTTCCAGTTACTGGGAACCTCTAATGACCTTCTATCCATCCAGAACTTCTACAGGTCAAAGGTCACGAAAAGGCAGCTAACATCTCTGCAGACCCCACACATGCTGGACACAAACTCTTTAGACATTTACCTTCAGGGTGGCGCTGCAGAGAAACTCTTCCCCCCAGACTGTTTCTCTGATAGATTATCATCAAATTTAATCAACTTTATCTTCGTCCTTTTTAAAAATACTGTAAATAAACATCCACACAATTTTGTCTTATTTTCTCTTTTTCATATAAAATGATAATCTGGTTCCAGATGATAATGGAACCAGATTATCATCTGACTGTTACGAAGCTGACAATAAAGGAAAATTAGCTTCTATATTCTGAATATATCAAATTCCCAGAACTTGGCAAATAAACCTGGTTTTATTCTGATTATTAAATTTGCAAGTAGATGGAAAAATGTCTATACATTTTTCTGAAACTACCTGTGAGAAGGTAAGGAGAATATAGAAAATATTCAGTTTATCATTATAGGAATTAATGGATGTTTTTAATCAAACTGTAATATGTAAACATGTTTAAATAATTTCTCTGTTGTTGAGCTTCAGAGGATCAACGTTCTATAAATCATCTGCATGCAGAAGAACGACAGAAACAAACTGTTTAGTCCAGATCCAACAAAACAACAAAAACATTTTTTCTCAGCTGAGTTTAAAGTTTTTACAGTGAAACTCCAGGATCCTGATCCAACCAGGAAAAGTTCAAATGTTGAAAAGGATTTTTAAACCTTGCAGGTTAGTGGAGCCGGTCGGGCTCTGAAGTACGGTGTGTGTATGTGTGTGTGTGTGTGTGTGTGTGTGTGTGGGCTGGTCATCAGGAATATAAATCAGGCCTGATGCCAAGCTAACAGCCTCCTCACTCCCACCAGGCTGGCAGCGCTCCAGCTGGGTGACTGTTTCTCTCCCACAGTTTGTCTTTTATTTGTTCTTCCTGCTAAAGAAAAAAAGATCAGATTTTTACAGATCACCGCTCTGATCGGTAAAAACAAACCTTCGTCCTTCACATCCCAACTACAGCTGCACTGTTCTGCCTGTGATATAAAGGAAACTCCAAACACACACCTCCAAATTGCACCTGCAGGTCGATGCACCATGGAGACGTCAGACTTTCAAAATAAAACATCGTCATCATATTTACACACCAGGAGCTGATTTTCTTCTCACTGAATGTTTTTTAGATCCTGAATATTAAATCTGACCGTTTCAGTTAAAACGGTTTGATATGAAATGGAAACTAAACTGGTTGATAATAAACTTTAAACCAGAGCTGTGTGTGTTTTTCCTCCCTGCAGGTGAAATATAAGAAGGACTTTGAGGAGAGTAAAGGTCGCGGGGTCAGCATGATGACCGACACGCCAGAGATGCAGAGACTCAGACGGACTCAGGAGCAGATCAGTAACGTATGGAGACACACTGTGTGTGTGTGTGTGTGTGTGTGTGTGT
>NW_006800436.1:333376-340545 GCF_000485575.1 Poecilia formosa | reverse complement strand
ACGTTTCACCTAAAACAAGTATGTGTGTGTGTGTGTGTGTGTGTGTGTGTGTGTGTGTGTGTGTGTGTGTTCGGTGCGGTGCATTCTGGTCAGTGAGCTCTGTACAGGCTTCCTGCTTCAGTCTTCAATGTTTCTGTTTTATTTCAGGATTTTTCTCTAAATATTCAAACTTTTTCAACAATTTGTGACTGAAATATGATTTTCAGACTGAAATAATGTTTTTGTTTCCGGAAGACAAACAGAAAAGTTTTTTACTGAATCAAATGAATCTGTGATTTTTCTTGTTTTGAGACAAAGAGTGTTTATGCAGACAGATGCTCCACTCGTCAGTCCAGATGACGACATCCTGGTGAAGTATATTGATTTACGTTTATTTCACACACATCGCTCTGTATCAAACATTAAAAAAAGCTGATTTTATTCTAAACATCAGAGAAAATAAAACTGCAGGATTCTCAGATCTTTATAAAGTTTTTATATTAATCCTGCTGAATATTTTTTATTGATTTTTGGAGTTTTACTGAAAAGTTTTTTCTCAGCTAATGGAGGAGTTTTATTTTCTTGTTTTCTATCTTATTTGTTGAAGCTTTATTGCCTGATGTTTTACAATAAACATTATTTTTATTTAGAAAACAATAAAAGCAGGAAAATCTTCTGATCTTCCATCATGAACATTTTATTCCGCTGCAGTTCATTTCATAAATATCTGTTTTATAATTTTCTTATTATTTTCAGCAATCTGTTTGATGTTCCTCATGTTTACCTGAGTGAGTGATGACATCACCGCACACCTCTGAAACTCAAACCGTTTCCATGGAGTCGTGTTAAACTCTAAATCATGTTAAAATATTTTCCATCTCTGTTTGGACGTGAACTCAGAGTGATGTCAGTTTTCTGTTTTTGGTTTTTAGTTCTTCCTGCAGCAGATGGTCGTCTGGTTCTGGTCACTCCTTCATGTTTACGACCAGAACCATCTGACGGGCCGGTACCGCTGCCAGGATACCTGCGGGAGTCGCTCTGATCCCTGAGGAGGAACAGAAATAAATCCTCAATCTGCAGCAACGCTTCCTGTCTGTCTGTCAGACATGATGGCTGCAGGAAACATGATGGATTTCTGTTCAGATCTGGAGGAAATGATGTCAGATTTAAACAAGTTCTCAGGTTTAATTCAACCAAGATCTTTATATTACGTCTAACTCCAGGTGAACAAAATCACATATTAACAGTTTTATTATTTATTTAACTAAACAGGTTTTGTTCAGTTATCAGGTCAAATCTCACTGCAGGGACAGTTTGTTATGTTCCTCCCACCAGATGAGCTTCAGCACTGCACACACACACACACACACACACACACACACACATAGAGTGTTTCCGATGAAGGCCTGGTCCAGATAAGCTCTGAAGTGTTGGGCTAAATGTGGAAGCCGGCGGTGATGAGGCGAACAGGCGCTGAGCCGTCAGGCGGTTCGCTGCGAGGCGTTCAGGCTCAGTCAGGACAAGTTACAGGTGAATCAGCATCCTGGAAGGTTTTTAAATATCAAAACCAAGAATCCATTTCTTCAAGGTAAAACCTGAAGGATCTGCAGAAGTTTGGATCCTGGAAAACTCAGAGGAAAAGTCGCGACTTTAAATCGTTTCCTGAAGAACTGAGAGGACGACTGGAGGCGAGGAAGACTCTGCTGGACATGGAGGGACAGCCAGAGGTCAAAGGTCAGTTCAGGAACAAGATTCAGTTCAGATGGAAGAAATTTTACAGGTAAAAGAGAAAAATTAGAGGAAAACGATCCCTGATGGGAATCAACATGGAGGCCAACAAGGTCAAACTGTGACCTTGAAAATCTTAATAACAGCAGAAATATCATGACATGATTCAGTTTTTATTAATTAAACTTCATTTTGTTCTAAGAGCTGAACATGTGGATCACATATAATCTGTAAATAATTAAGCAGCGTTCTCCTCTTCATCACTGAACCCACTGTTAAGTTTTTATTGAGTTAAAAAAAACTGAATATTAAACATTTATAATAAACTGATGTTTTTCCTCAGAAGAGACCAGAATGGAGGCAGAAAACGACTCGACTGCAGAAAACGACTCGACTGTAGAAAACGACTCGACTGTAGAAAACGACTCGACTGCATCGGCGACAGACGGAGAGAAAGAACAACTGGAAACAGTGGAGGGAGAGAAAGAAAAGATTCTAGAGGAGACAGAGGAGAAATTGGAGGATGAAGAGGAGGAAGACGATGAAGAGGAGGAAGAGAAGGATGGAAAAGATGAAGAGGAGGATGGAGAGACAAATACAAAGAAAGATTTGGGACTTTGGGAATCTGAGGTGAGAATCTGATCTGCAGCTTTACGACTTTAACTTTTACTGAAGGTTGAATAAAGTTGCGTAAGTTTGTTTAAATATGTTAATTTAGTAAAAATGATCGATTATAATTAAGACAGGAGAAGAATTTAATCAGAATCCCTGATAGGAGAGTCAGAACCAGGCAGCAGAACCTCCAGCGGTCCGGTTCTGCTGAACGGCGCTGACAATCTGATCGACCTTCCTGTTCTCCGACGATAGAGAACAGGAAGGTCGACACAGACTGCAGCCGGGTTGACCTTGGCGTGTTGCGTTGACCTTGGCGTGTCGCGTTGTCCTTAGCGTGTCACGTTGAGCATAGCATGTTGCTTTGACCTTAGCGTGTCACGTTGCCCTTAGCGTGTCGCATTGCCCTTAGTGTGTCGCGTTGCCCTTAGCATGTCGCGTTGCCCTTAGCGTGTCGCGTTGCCCTTAGCGTGTCACGTTCACCTTAGCGTGTCGCGTTGACCTTAGCGTGTCACGTTGACCATAGCGTGTCGCGTTGACCTTAGCGTGTCGCGTTGCCCTTAGCGTGTCACGTTGACCATAGCGTGTCGCTTTGACCTTAGCGTGTCACGTTGCCCTTAGCGTGTCGCGTTGCCCTTAGCGTGTCGTGTTGCCCTTAGCATGTCGCGTTGCCCTTAGCGTGTCGCGTTGCCCTTAGCGTGTCACGTTCACCTTAGCGTGTCGAGTTGACCTTAGCGTGTCGCGTTGCCCTTAGCGTGTCGCTTTGACCTTAGCGTGTCGCGTTGACCTTAGCGTGTCACGTTGCCCTTAGCGTGTCGCGTTGACCTTAGCGTGTCACGTTGCCCTTAGCGTGTCGCGTTGACCTTAGCGTGTCGCGTTGCCCTTAGCGTGTCACAATGACCTTAGCGTGTTGCGCTGCCCTTAGCGTGTCACAATGACCTTAGCGTGTCGCGTTGCCCTTGGCGTGTCGCGTCGCCCTTGGCGTGTCGCGTTGACCTTAGCGTGTCGCTTTGACTTTAGCGTGTCGCTTTGACTTTAGCGTGTCACATTGACCTTGGCATGTCACGTTGACTTTAGCGTGTCGCGTTGCCGTTAGCATGTCACGTTGACCATAGCGTGTCTCTTTGACCGTAGCGTGTCGCGTTGACCTTGGCGTGTCGCGTTGACCTTAGCGTGTCACGTTGCCCTTAGCGTGTCGCAATGACCTTAGCGTGTCGCATTGACCTTAGCGTGTCGCTTTGACCTTAGCGTGTCGCATTGACCTTAGCGTGTCGCGTTGACCTTAGCGTGTCGCGTTGACCTTAGCGTGTCGCGTTGCCCTTAGCGTGTCACAATGACCTTAGCGTGTCGCGTTGCCCTTAGCGTGTCACAATGACCTTAGCGTGTCGCGTTGCCCTTGGCGTGTCGCGTTGCCCTTGGCGTGTCGCGTTGACCTTAGCGTGTCGCTTTGACTTTAGCGTGTCGCTTTGACCTTGGCATGTCACGTTGACCTTAGCATGTCGCGTTGCCGTTAGCATGTCACGTTGACCATAGCGTGTCGCTTTGACCTTAGCGTGTCGCGTTGACCTTGGCGTGTCACGTTGACCTTAGCGTGTCGCTTTGACCTTGGCGTGTCGCGTTGACCTTAGCGTGTCGCGTTGCCCTTAGCGTGTCACGTTGACCTTAGCGTGTCACGTTGACCTTAGCGTGTTGCTTTGACCTTAGCGTGTCCCGTTGCCCTTGGCGTGTCGCGTTGACCTTAGCGTGTCACGTTGCCCTTAGCGTGTCGCGTTGCCCTTGGCGTGTCACGTTGACCTTAGTCTGTCGCGTTGCCCTTGGCGTGTCGCGTTGACCTTAGCGTGTCGCTTTGACCTTAGCGTGTCGCGTTGCCCTTGGCGTGTCACGTTGACCTTAGCGTGTCGCGTTGTGTCAGCAGCTGATCAGGTGAATCATGTCGTTTCCAGGCTCTGATTTCATCCGTTCATTCAGGGTTTCCTGAGTGAGAGGATGAACGTTTCCTGATGAAGTCGCCGTCAGGCTCCAGTTTCTTCTTCATGGCTTTTCTCCTCCTGTCCCTCCAGGCTGCTGCAGACCTGAAGCCTCTGCTGCCGGATCCTCAGTTTAACCGCAGATGCAGTTTGATCCTCAGTGATGTGAGTTTACAACGTTTAAAGGTTTTTAAATGATCTTCATTTAGCAGGAAGAATCTGAGCAGGGATTTCCTGCTGGTCCGTTGTCAGGAGGTTCTGGTGACCCGGGTTCATTGTCAGGAGGTTCTGGTGACCCGGGTCCATTGTCAGGAGGTTCTGGTTCTGTCGGTTCGGTTCAGATGGTAAAATGTTCTCTCTCGGTTGCGGCTGCAGCTCGGCTGAGTGAGATGCAGGATGTGGGAGGAGCTGCTGTTGATTCAGGCTCAGCAGATAAAGACCGGCGGTCACGGTGCTTTAAATAGGCCGTTTCTCTCACTGCTGCAGCTCCTCCTCCATCAGGTTTCTCCTCTCTGCAGGACCAGCCTGATGTCTGGATCCTCTGGATCTGATGCTAACAGCCACCCTGAAGGAGACTCAATCCCAAAATAGTGCTGTTTCCATGGAAACGTCAGTCATTTCATTTTCCATCAGGAAAAACAGCTGGAGGAGGAAATCTGCCTTTTGAAAACTCTTCTGTTCTGTTTCTGTAATTTTTATGAGAAAACTCAACAACTGTCTCCAATTTAATTCAAATCTACTTTATTTATCCCAGAAAGCAAATTAAATGTTGCTATAACTCTTCTAAGAGTCAAAGTGGATGGATCTCCAGTAGCAGTCAGTGTTGCAGCGGCTCTGGTGTTGATGAGATTTTCTTATATTATATAAATTCAGTTTGGCTTCCAGTGAAAATAATCAGACTGATAGTAATAAATAATGATTTTTATCTTGTCCAGCTGCAGGTTTGCTAATGCTAATGCTAACGCTAGATCTGCTGTGCTGCAGGTTCACTATAAGGAGGACTTTGAGAAGATGAAGGGTCAGAGCCTGTTTGTCCCTGGAGCCGAACTCATCCACTCCAGGAACATCAGCGCTGTGATCTCTGAGGTCTGAACTCGCCACCGAAGGTCACATGACCTCGTCTGCTTCCTGTTAGCCTGACGCTCTCTGTTTCCAGTCCAAGTACAAGGAGGACGGGAAGAAGGAGGCGAATCTGTCCCTGTACTCCGTCCTGCCTGAGACTCCAGAGACGCAGCGAGCCAAGGAAGCTTCAGAGCTGCAGAGCGAGGTCCAACAGAATCACTGCATCAGTCACAGATAGTATCACTGACCACTAACCTGCATTTAAACCCTGAAGTTACAGAAGATTCATTAGAAACTAGAAAACTGAGGAGCATTGAGCTGCTTCACTTTATTGTCATTAAATCTTCAACATCACTAAATTATTCCAGTTGGCTCTTAAACACCAGATAATGAAACCATGTTAACCAGGCAGCAGCCAGATCCTTCCTGTGTTTCTTTCATCTTAATCCAACGCCGTGTGTTTTAAAGTGCCGGCCGCTCTTCGTCCTGCTGATTGGATGTTTCCAAGCCGATCGATCCGACGGTTTAATGAGCCTCAGCAGAACCTGAAGCTGCAGCTGTTGGTCTTCAGTCAGTCAGCAGATCCTCAGGACCAAACCTGAGCGCCGGTCAGGAATCATGTTGGTTTTATTGGAGGAATAATTTTTATTTCATCTGATTTTAGATCAGATACAAAGGGAATGTGAAGACGGAGATTTCTTCCTCTCTTTACTCTCTGCTGCCTGAAACCACAGAGACCCAGTTTGTCAGAGAGCTGACGGAGATGCAGAGCGAGGTCCGCCTGGTTCTGGTTCCGGTCTAGATTGGGTCAAATGTTCATATGTAACTGATAATTCACCAATAATTCACCAATGATCCTCTGTCTGATCTGCAGAACAAATACAAGGAGGAAGGCAGGAAGGAGATGAGCAGCAGTTTGTTCTCTCAGCTTCCTGAAACCAGCCAGACGCAGCTGGCCCGGACCGTCCAGGACCTCCAGAGCCAGGTATCGGACCGGATCAGGACCAGAACCACAGACCTGGGGCTGCCTGTCTGGTTGGCAGATGCAGATCCTTAAATTAGATCTGATGTAAAACCTTCAGCCTTCCTGTTAGCAGGTGAAAGTCTGGGTCTCTCTGAATGAACCACAGAATCTCTCAGCATGTGGTGGAAAACCTTCTTCCTGTTAAACGTCTTTCTGTCCGACCTAAACATCTCAGAGACAGACAGCTGGTAACGTTATGCAGCTGAAACCGTCTGATTCCGTCTTCAGACCAGTTCTTCCTTCATCTCACCGTTTAATTTTACAGTTTCAGTTCAGACCTTCTGGCGTTTCCGTTCAGACATGCAGATTGTTTCTGATCTGTTTCAGAAAAAGTACCAAGAAGACGGGAGGAGGAAGGCGTCCGTGTCGCTGTACTCCCAGCTGCCAGACACGCCGGAGATCCAACACGCGCTGGAGGTTTCCCAGCTGCAGAGCGACGTACGCAAACACCGGGCCTCGGTCCGGTTCTGGTCCTGCTGGACCTCGGTCCGGTTCTGGTCCTGCTGGACCTCGGTCCGGTTCTGGTCCGGTCCTGGACCTTGGTCCGGTCCTGGTCCAGACCTAAAACCATGTCTTCATTTAACTGTTATTGTCCCTCATCCTGTCCTCCATCCTGTCCTCCATCCTGTCCCCCATCCTGTCCTCCATCCTGTCCTCCATCCTTCCTCCATCCTGTCCTCCATCCTGTCCTCCATCCTGTCCTCCATCCTTCCTCCATCCTGTCCTCCATCCTGTCCTCATATCTCTGTCCTCCATCCTTCCTCCATCCTGTCCTCCATCCTGTCCTCATATCTCTG
>NW_006800436.1:325472-332150 GCF_000485575.1 Poecilia formosa | reverse complement strand
ACACACACACACACACACACACACACACACACACACACACACACACAGCAGGACATCTGGAAAAAGTCCTGATTTATTAAATATCAGTAATTCTTTATATATTTTTCCACGCTCCTGTTTCTCCAGAGTTTCTGACGTTTCCTTCAAACTTTTGCTGCTTTTTAACTCTTGGAAACGTTGCAATAATAATATCATTTAATATTATTTGATAAACTCCTAAAGCTTGAATTCAAAACGTAAAAAATGAGATCAGGAACATTAACTCGGTGTTTAGGAGTTTTAAGCTTAAAATTTTAATCAGAAGTTTAAAATGAAATCATATGTTTTATTTAAATCAACACATCTAAATCAATCAGCATGGATCTTCCTTCTGGCCTATTTAAAGTAATGTTTTTGTATTTCCTCTCAGAGTAAATACAAGGATGGCGGCAGGAAGAGCGTCTCTCAGAGTTTCTACTCTCAGCTGCCAGAAACAGCAGAAACTCAGTTTGCTAAACGTGTTTCTGATCTGCAGAGTCAGGTGAGAAAACATGGCAACCTGCAGCTGTTCTGGGAACGCTGCAGACTGAAACCGTTTGATTTCAGACCAGATATAAGGAATCGGGGAGGAAAGGCGTGAGCTGCAGTCTGTACTCTCTGCTGCCGGAGACGATAGAAACGGTTCGAGCCAAAGAGGTTTCTGAGCTCTGCAGCGAGGTAAAACACCGCCAGCTTCACACCGAACCAGGAAGTAGAGAGATTCTCCACAGACATCAGACATGTGTTACTGTAGCTCGTTGTTCATATCAGAACCTTCTGGACCTTTACGTTCTGCTCTCTGGGTTCCATCTGCAGCTGAAGTATAAAGAAGAAGGCAGGAAGGATGCGAGCGTCAGCCTGTACGCCGTTCTGCCGGAAACCATGGAAACGCAGCACGCGAAGGAGGCGTCCAGCCTGCAGAGCCAGGTCCGCCGCCGAGCGTCGGCCTGGAAACACCAAGATGTCACATTTTATACGTTTTACACTGAATTTATAATAACCTGATAACATCTGGTACTTTGAGTTATTTATGGGATTCCTCAAGGCTTTGACTGGGCCAGTTCTAGTTTCCTTCAAACATATTTTCCAACTGTGCTGATTTTTAAAGTAAACATGTTTTAGAGATTTTCTGTTTTAAAGTTAAATATATGATAACATGGATGGACGTTAAAACATGAATGTCACTTCATTCAAACCCAGACGATCAGAGTGAGAGCAGAGAGCTGACATCTTCTGTTTCTGAATGAAAAATGTATTTTATGTCTCTGTTGTTTAACGTATATCATCATTTCCTGCAGGTGAAATATAAGGAAGGTGTGAAGGAGAAGATTCAGAGCAGTTTGTACCATCAGATGCCTGAAACTACGGAAACTCAGATGGCCAAACATCTGTCAGAGCTGCAGAGCGACGTACGAATAAAAACCTTTATGGATAACAGAAAGTTTTACATTCGGTTCTGCAGAAATACACAGAATGCTTGAATAACAAACAAGATAATAATGAGCAGATAAAATAAAAACAGGCTGGATGATCTCTGTAAATGAGCTAAACGTATTTCTGTTGTTCAGACTAAATACAGAGAAGCAGGAAAGAAGCAGATCAGCAGCTGCCTTTACTCTCTGCTGCCTGTGACTCTGGAGACGCAACACGCTAAAGAGACGACAGAGCAGCTGAGCCAGGTGGGAGTAATCAGATTACTCTGATCACTCAGAGTAACCACAGTAACACGTTTGTTTCCTGTGAAATCTGAGCAGCTGAAGTACCAGGAGAGCAGCAGGAAGGAAATGTCCAGCAGCCATTATGCCACCATGCCGGAGACGTCAGAGACCAGCTTCGCCAGAGAAATGAGCGACCTGCAGAGTGAGGTAAGCAGCATCATGTGACCCACCAGACCCAATCAGATCCTCCATGTCGGCCTGAAACTCTTCCTCAACAGGAAGGCGTTTAACCTTTAACCTTCCTGTTAGACTCTTCATCTCTTCAGCTCACATTTGGTTTAGTGTTAGAAATGGATTTTCAGAGAAAATCAGTAAATGTTCTGTGGAATGATGACTGTGTGCATCATCATTCTTCTGAGTGCTGTAGCTAATGTTTCATATGCTAATAATGTTAGCATCACCAGCCTGACCTCCTTCTGAATAAATTACATTCCTGCTTTACTTAGATTTCAGAACAGCTCAGTTCTTAACATGCAGTCAAAACCAAACAGTTTCTCACATTTTCATCGTTATCAGTTGAACATGTGATTCTGTTCTTCCTCTGTTTTTCCTCTGCGCTCTAAAAGATTTCAGGAACACATTTCTGTCATTTCCAATCTTTTCCACTTTCCATATAAAAACAGGCGACAGTGAAATATTTAGTGGTGATGAATTTTCCTGATTGGACTCATAATGAAAACTTGATGCAGGAATTCACTGACATCCTGATGATTAGGAGGAATCTGTACAGACACAGCATTGATTTCATGATCCAATTATCCAATAATTGTAATACTCCTGGCAGTAAGGTGAATCTCAGAAACATTTTCCATAATTAGGATTAGTATTAAATTCTTACAGTAAAAGTTAGAGGCCAGGCAAACATAAAACACAAATATTTCATTTTAAGAGACTTTTCCTAAACTGTTTTCTGAAGAAATCCTGGCTGCGCATTAACTCCAGATATGAGAGAAATCAACACTAGAGATTATTAGAGAGCAAATCCATCAGTTGCTTCTGTTCATCAGTGGTAATAATCTCATCAGCTCTTTTTCTCACATCTATTTATTTTATGTTGTGTTGAAAACTGAGGCTCTCGGCGTAACATCCTGCAGCGCTGCAGCCTTTCTGACGTCTCTGTGAATCATCGGGTCTAATTAGCATCACAAAGACGATCAAAGCTTTTTAATGCTGATGAGGCGATACGGCGAGTTAACAAGGTTCTGCTCAGCATCGGCCCGATCCGCCGGAAAATGTTCTGGAAGGACAGAGGAACAGACACACGTTTATGTTCATTATGATAATCTGGATTATTAATCTCCTGTTTCATGTTGAAGGTTAAATATAAGGAGGACGGGATGAAGAGCGTCTCTCAGAGCCTCTACAGTCGGCTGCCAGAAACGGCCCAGATGAAGTTTGTTAAAGACGTTTCTGAGCTGCAGAGCGAGGTGAGCAGAACCAACCGGGTCGGCTGAGGCTGCAGAACCAACCGGGTCAGGCTGCAGAACCAACCGGGTCGGGCTGCAGAACCAATCGGGTCGGGCTGCAGAACCAGGACAGAATCTGAGACACTCAGCCAAAACATGATTTAATTCGTGTTCCACAACACGGATCTGATGATTTCACAGGTTTTACTAGAAAATGTCCTGAAAGCCGATGGAAATCTGGACGTTTTATTTAAAAATTACTTACACATAAAAATGTTGGTATTATATAAATACAGACAAGATTCCCATAAAAGTGTGAATATTTTGACCCTTATATTAAAATCAAAGGTTCATAGCAGATCGTCTATATATATTATTAAAGTGAATGAAGGTTTAAAGCTCCTTTTGAATGTTTTGTTTTTTAATTTATTGAGTTTTGGTCTTTGACTCTTTGCTGTTGTGGCTGTAGATGAAATATAAGCAGGACAGGAAGGAAGCGAGTCGCTCGCTGTTTTCCACGCTGCCTGAGACTCTGGAGACGATTCAGGCCAAGGAGGTTTCTGATCTGATCAATGAGGTAACGAACGTTTCTACTGAAACGTCTCAGGACAAGTTCACTCGTTTCATTTATTGTCATAAATCACTAGAACCCAAACAGTAAAATGTTTTTCTACAAATCACCATCTACTGCACATGTATAAGATCCATAAAACTAGATTCTAACTGTAGTTTAAACAGTGGGCTGAGTACTGAGCCCTGTGGGACACCGTAGTTAATTTAACTGACATTTTTGTTATGTTTGTTTTTCCCTCCAGAGGAAATACAGAGACTCTGTGAGGAAAGATCTGAGCTGCAGCCTTTTCCACCAGCTGCCAGAGACGCTGGAGACGCTCCATGCCAAGGAAGTCTCCGACCTGCTGAGCGAGGTTTCAGCAGAAATGACTCACTGAAACCTGAATCTGTTTTCCTTTCTGCAGGATGAAGATGTGAATCTCATCATCCTTTAATTTCATTGTTTTTCAGGTTAAATATAAAGAAGACGGTAAGAAGGAGATGAATGTGAATCTTTACTCTGCGATGCCTGAAACCATCGACACGCAACACGCCAAGGAGGCGTCGGAGCTGCAGAGTGACGTACGGTTTTAACACAGAGACTTTGACTAGGACAGCAGAGTAACGCTGATCAAACAGCAGAATAAATTAATAAAACAGCAGGAAATAATAAAGTTCAGAACAGAAACACAAATAAAACCCAAAACTGATTAAAAAACATTGTTTTAGGTAATAACTAACATGGCTGTTTTTACTTACATTTATTATATTTTAAATGAAAATAAATTTCATAATGACTAAATTTTCCATTTGGTGATCATGTTGATCAGTTGCTTGTTAATTTATTGACTGAGTTATTTTCTGATTTTTCTTCAAACAGTTTTTCCTTTTCAGCTTTTAATGTTAAAGAAAAGTAAAACAATGGAAAGCATCCATGTAAATTTTATTTAGGTTTTGTAACGTGTCGTCATTTCTTGCAGGTGAAATATAAAGAAGGAGTGAAGGAGATGCAGAGCAGTTTGTACCATCGGCTGCCTGAAACTACGGAAACCCAGATGGCCAAACATCTGTCAGAGCTGCAGAGCGACGTACGAACATGACGGCATTTCATTTCAGTCTGTAAAGTTATAAAATAATCAGATCATATCCTATAAATAACTTTTCCAGAACTTGGTAAATGAGCCTGGAAAGTGTTGAACAAAACAGACATTAAAATCTGGTTAATGGAGGATTTCTGGTTTAAACTTCCAGAATAAATACAAAGAAGCTGGAAGGAAGGAGATGAGGGCCAACATTTACTCTCAGCTTCCCTACACCATGGAGACGCAGAGAGCGAAGGAAGCGGCAGATCTGCTGAGTGAGGTGAGGATGAGGAGGATGAAGGTTATGATTCATTAATGAACTGACTATAAAAATATGTTCCTGAAATGATCTGATCCTGTTTAGATTAATAATTAATAGACATGAGATAAGAGCAAGAATTGATTGGTGGTGATAATTTATATAAAGGTTATTTTTAGATTTGACAGTGAATTAAAGCTGCTGTATTTCTCCTAGTTTACTTTATAATAACCTAAAATTACATGAACAGAGTTATGTCTGCCATGGATGTGTGGCAGGAGCCGATTCTGTCAAAAACCTTATAAAGAAAAGGATTATTAAGTTTCTAGTGTTTGATCTTAAAGTACAGAACAATATTTACTGCTGCATGTGAATTATGTTGAAAAGATGATGTCATTTTATGTGTTTAAATGAAAACAATATACGTTTGTGACAAAAGTGAAAGTAATGGTACCGAGTGGTGAACCTTGTGGAACACCAGCTGATAATGTGTTTAATGTTAGACATGCTGCAGTGTTTTAACAGATTCATATTATTTAACACGTTTATTTCTTCTAACAGATTAAATATAAAGAAAGTGGGAAGAAGGAAATGTGCGGCTCTTTGTACTCGACTCTCCCCGACACTCTGGAAACCAGCTTCGCCAGAGACATGACTGACCTACTGAGTGAGGTAAAATAAATTACATCCCAGAACGTGGGATTATGTTTTCCTCTGCTTCTTTGGATTATTTGTTGCTGCTGGATTTGCTTGTAGTTTGTAGATTCATTTTATTTACAGTAAAATAAATCAGATTTAATCAGATCAAAGACTCATCAGGTTTGTATTGTTAGATTTATGAGTTTGACTTTTATTTTCATTTTGTTTTCAGAACAAATACAAAGAGGACGGGAAGAGGAGTCAGTCTCAGAGTTTCTACTCTCAGCTTCCAGAAACAGCAGAGACTCAGTTTGCTAAAACCGTCTCTGAGCTGCAGAGCGAGGTAATCAGAGCTCCACCTTTAACGTTCATCACATCCAAATGGCTCAGATGAATAAGGAACAGAATGAAGGCAGAGATGACAGACGTGTTTCAGATGAACTCGATGAATCTCATGGAGAACTGATTCTTTTTGTTCATAATCAGATGAAGTATAAAGAATCAGGAAAGAAAGAATCGGTGACCTCTCTGTACTCGACTCTACCGGAGACTCTGGAGACGCAGCGCGCGAAGGAGGCGACGCAGCTGCAGAGCCAGGTAACCTGCTCCTCTGGCATAACGCATGAACCAGTCCAACACTGGGAACGCGACCTCTGACCTCCAGCAACTTATAGAACCACGTTTAGCAGGAAGTGCTGTACAAGCTGCTTCCTGTCTGACTGTTTCTGTCTCACATCATCATCTATTTTTATTTCCATTATTACTTCAGTTCATTTGTTTAATTTCCATTTATAGAAATTCTGTTCTCAACAGAATTATAAGGTCGAGGCCTGAACTTTGACTGGACCATTTGCAACATTTGTTTGCTGTTTGTGATCATTGATGACCCAGTTTGAGGGAATCTACAGACAGATGGCCTCACTGGAGAATTTACTGGACAAACGTCTGGTTTCACTGCAGCCTGTTGGTGTGTGTGTGTGTGTGTGTGTGTGTGTGTGTGTGTG
>NW_006800436.1:320862-323328 GCF_000485575.1 Poecilia formosa | reverse complement strand
GTTCAACATGGATCCCAGATGGACAACATTTAGTATAAAAAGTTTTTAAAATCCATATCAACCTTTAATTTGTGGTAAAAATCTGAATCTGTTCAGGATCCAAATTCAACAAACAACAAAGAAAAACAAACACCAAATAAACCTAAATATGCTTTAATACACACAGTGGAAACTGTCTTAGGTTTTATGGATCAGCAAATTTATCTTCTGATTTTATATTTCTGTTTGCTGTTGCTTCTTTTACTGATCCAAACTGGTAAAAACTATCTGCATAAAATTATGGAATATTTCTTCACTATTTTGTCTGTTTCTGACTAAAATGTAAGATTTTTTTTCCCAGAAGTTGTTTTAAGGTTTAGTTTCCTCAAACTACAGATGGAAATTAAACTAAGAAACAATAATGAGGCAGAAAGTTTGGAGGAAAAGAGAGAAAACATCTTCAGGGTGACAGCTGGTCCTGCATTTAATAATAATAATAATAATAATAATAATAATAATAATAATAATGTTCCTCTGACTGTAGCACAGATACACAGCCGAGGGGAAGCAGCTTCTCTCTCAGAGCGTTTTCTCTCAGCTGCCAGAAACCAGCGACATCAAGTCGGCTAAAGCTGCTTCTGAGCTGCAGAGCGAGGTGAGAGCAGAAACCTCTGGGTCCTCTTCATCACAAATCAGAAGAGCTGATGATGAAGAGCTGATGATGAAGAGCTGACGCTGCTGCAGGTTCAGACGGTTCATCTCTGTTTCAGGTCAAGTACAGGTCGTCTGGCCGGCAGCAGGACGGCAGCAGCTTCTTCTCTGTGATGCCAGAAACTCTGGAGACTCAACATGCCAAGCAGGTTTCTGAGATGCAGAGCCAGGTACACACACACACACACACACGCTGAGAGAGGCTAACTAACCCTCTTATCTTAGCCTTAGAGGAAGCTGCAGTACCCAGAGAGAACCTTCTTGTTCTGGTTTTACAGTAATTTGTTGCTGACTCAGCTGTCATGTTATAATTTATTATTTTTTTATCAGTTTCCATAACGAGATGCTTAGTTTTAAGCTGTGACTCTAACAGCAGCCGGTGTTGCTGGATGGATCAGCTGCTGCCTGAGTTTCCTGCTGTTTCTACCAGCTGCTCGTTTCTTCGTCTGTCAGGTGAAATATAAATCGGACCTGAAGCAGCTGCAGTCCAGTTTGTTCTCCAGCCTTCCTGAGACGCTGCAGACCCAACGGGCCAAAGAAGTGACTGACCTGCAGAGCCAGGTGAGCAGCTGGCCGGTCTGCAGGTAAAACAGCAGAGAGTGAAAATAGAAAGATATGATAATATCATCTGGATGAACCTGATGATGAAATGACTTCATGTTTTAAAGTTCAGATAAATTTATCACCAACAACCTCAAACTGATACTTTAATCTTTTCAACTTTTCCTTTTTATTCATGTTCATGTTTGTAGCTGAAGACATTTTTATTCATTTTCATGTCCAACATAGAGAAATATGTTAAAAAGTGTAAGAAAGCAGCAGAAGAAGCTACAGCTAGTACTCAGGATGAATTCACTACATGACGTCATAAAATGAAGGATTAGAGGAGAAATGTTTAGAGTTCAGGAAACATGAAGACTCAGCAAACCGACACCCTGTGGAGAGATTTAAAAGTTATTTACTGTAAACTGTCAGATCATTATAATAAACATAAAGATGGCAGCATCAGGTAAATACTGGACTTTCTGTTCTGGCTCTGAGAAACAGATTCCAACTATTCACCAGAATAACTTTATTTATATTAGTTCAGTGATTTCTCCTCATAATCAGCTGTCATGGTGTAACGAGGCTTTACTTCTTATACATTAAAATAAATACTTAGAGATTATTGGTTCAGCTGGAGTTTTTCATGACATGTCTTTTTTTTCCTTAAATGTACAGAATCTCACAGCTTTTATGATTTATTTAATGCTAGACATTCATTAGATGAGCTCAGTGTTACCCTGTTGCTGCTGCAGGTGAAGTACAAGGAAGGCAGTCAGAAGGATTCATCGTCTCTGTACCAGCTGCTCTGTGAGACGCCGGAGACGCAGCTGAGCCGGCAGGTGATGGAGGTCCAGAGCGAGGTGTGACTCGGCTCTCTGAAACCTGCTGCTGCTCTCTTCCTCTCTCTCTTTTCCTCTCTGTCTCTCTTCCTCTCTGTCTCTCTTCCTCACCGTCTCTCTTCCTCACCGTCTCTCTTCCTCTCCGTCTCTCTTCCTCTCTGTCTCTCTTCCTCTCCGTCTCTCTTCCTCTCTGCTCTCTTCCTCTCCGTCTCTCTTCCTCACCGTCTCTCTTCCTCTCCGTCTCTCTTCCTCTCTGTCTCTCTTCCTCTCCGTCTCTCTTCCTCTCTGCTCTCTTCCTCTCCGTCTCTCTTCCTCACCGTCTCTCTTCCTCTCCGTCTCTCTTCCTCTCTGTCTCTCTTCCTCTCCGTCTCTCTTCCTCTCTGCTCTCTTC
>NW_006800436.1:315121-320440 GCF_000485575.1 Poecilia formosa | reverse complement strand
TTCCTCACCGCCCCTCTCCCTCTCCGTCTCTCTTCCTCTCTGCTCTCTTCCTCTCTGTCTCTCTTCCTCTCTGCTCTCTTCCTCTCTGTCTCTCTTCCTCTCTGCTCTCTTCCTCTTTGTCTCTCTGCTCAGCTGCTCCTGTCCTGCAGGTGAAGTACAGGAACAGTATCAGGGATTTATTAAATATATTTGTTATTTTTCTGTGTCCTAGTCAAAGTACCAGAAGGACCTGGAGGATCTGCCCAGCTCTCTGTTCTCTCTGCTGCCTGAAACCTTACAGACCCAGTTTGCTAAAGAAATGGCCGAGACGCACAGCGAGGTGAAAACCTGCAGCTTAACATCAGATAAGATTTAAAAATACATTTAAAGCTCCAAACATGCTGACGTCTGATTGGTCTGCTGCTGATAAATCTGACCAATGAAGTCAGAGAACGCTCCAGCAGCAGATAGAGGTCAGAGGTCAGAGGTGATAAGGAGGCTGACTGGTCCGTCTCTCCTGTCAGGTGAAGTACAAGCAGGCGGCGAAGGAGCAGACGGCGTCTCCTCTTTACTCCTCGCTGCCTGAAACCCTGGAGACGCGACGCGCTAAAGACGCTGCGGCGCTGCAGAGCCAGGTGAGTTTCTGTCCTCCCTGTTCCTCCAGTCTGACTCCACCAGCAGATAAATGGACTGACTGCGTCGCTCTGGACCTTCGTCTCAACAGAAAAAATACTCAGAAGAAGGAAGGAAGGAGATGAGCTGCCCACTGTACGCCCAGCTGGCTGAAACGGCAGAAACTCAGTTTGCCAGAGAGGTGACAGAAATCCAGAGTGAGGTACGGTTCAGACCTTCCTCATGCTGATCAGGTTTCAGTTTGGTTACGATCCGGTCTGGAGGTCACGACCTTCAGCCAGAAGAGGTGGGCTGATGTCACCAGAGACGGACGGATCTCTGATGGTTCTGGTCCCGTCTGTAGAGGTCCGGATTTATTCTGACCTCCATCTGTGGTTCTGGATCCAAACGGCTGAAATGGACTCTGAAAACATGTTTGGTTCTCTGTAAACAGACTTCAGTTCGTTTCCTCCGTTGGTCTGAACTCTGACCCGAATCCTGGTTCAAACCAAACAACCAGAACCTGGGCTGGTCTCGGTCTGCTGGTCCAGTTCTGGTGTGAACACTGTCCAGCCTGGATCCAAACAGGACATTTACGTCTCTTTGGACTTCATGAGCCACCGTAGCTGGGCGTCATGGTGTGACCATGAGCATTTCAGTGCTGCTGCTGCTGCAGGTTCTGATTGGACTGGATGGTACCTGGTCCTGTTTTCTGCTTAGCGACGCCAGCAGCAGGTTGTGGGTCAGAACATGCAGAACATCTTGTCTCATTCAGCTGCAGCAGAATTTACTGACACTAATTCAGATTGATCTAATTCCAACATGAGAAAAATCTCAACATGAAACATTTTGAATGATCTGCTTATGAAACGGCACAAATGTGAACAACAGAAATGCAGCACAAAATATCTCCATGTTAGTTCAGTTTCTGGGTCTGAGTTTTGTTCTGACCCGACATTTCTGCCTAATGGGACAAAATATCATCACCTGCATGGCTCAGTTTACAGACTATCAAAAAGCACAATGTGAAAGCAAACTGGAGCAAAAGAAGGAAATAAAGTTCAGTTTTGGTTCGGATCAAACAAACGGACCGTCTGGTGTGAACAGAACCCGGGTCCAGAACCCAGAATGAGCTGCAGGTTGAGGAGCCTCCGGGTTTCCTTTCTGGGTCTGATGTGCACATTTTGAAGTTTGCTCCTTCCTGAACTGTAACATAGTTTAAAGATGTAGCTGATAGATAAAATATTTTTCTTTCTGGTTTTAAATCTCCAGAACAAATATAAGGAAGGAGGGAAGAAGGTCCAGACGCTCAGCGTTTACTCTCAGCTCCCAGAAACCAACCAGACCCAGTTTGCTAAAAACGTCTCTGAAATCCAAAGTGAGGTAAAACCAAAAGTTTTCTGGGGCCAAACTCTGAAGCTGAAATGTGTGTCTGTCTCTTTAAATCCTGCTGTCGCGTTTCAGGTGAAATATAAAGAGTCAGGAAAAAAAGAAACGTCCAGCAGTTTGTACTCGAAGCTTCCTGAGACTCTGGAGACGCAGCACGCTAAAGACGCTACGCAGCTGCAGAGCCAGGTACGCATCTTCATCCCTCGTCTTCATCGCTCCTCTTCCTCTCTGATGTCAGTTTGTGTTTCCAGGTGAAGTACAAGCAGCCGCTCAGCGTCTCTCTGTTCCACCGCCTGCCTGAGACGACGGAGACGCAGCTGGCCAAGGAGCTGAGAGACGTTTACAGCCAGGTAAACCCTCAGCCGGGTCACCGTGGCGTCGCCATGGAGACGCTGCAGTCAGCTGCGATTGGTTGATTCCCCCAGGTGAAGTACAGAGAGGAGGGACAGAAGGAGCTGAGCAGGAGCCTTTACTCCCGCCTCCCGGAGACGGAGGAGACGCAGCGGGCCAGAGAGACGGCCGAGATCCAGAGCCAGGTGATGAAGGACCCTGAACGCATCATTCAGCGTCTGTCTGTCTGTCTGTCTGTCTGTCTGTCTGTCTGTCTGTCTGTCTGTCTGTCTGTTGATGGATGAAATGTTTTAAATTTTGACATAAAAATGTTTTTCAACATTAATAGTTAATGAATCTTCATTTGTTTGTGTCCTCATACAGCTGATATCAGAGGTTAATTAAATATATTTATGTTATTTTTCTGTCCTAGTCAAAGTACAGGAAGGACCTGGAGGATCTGCCCAGCTCTCTGTTCTCTCTGCTGCCTGAAACTCTGCAGACGCAGTTTGTTAAAGAAATGGCCGAGACGCACAGCGAGGCGAGGCAGAAATGTTTTTATTCATGTTTTTACTTCATGTGTTCATTTTAGATGAATGTCTTTTTGTTTCCCCAGACAGAGTTTAGTTACAGAAACAACTTGTTTCTTTGTCAGTCAGTAAACTCGTGTATTTGTGTTAGTTTCACTTCATGTAGAGCCTGAATATTTTCTCTGGATGCTTTATTTGCTGTTTGTCTGGAGGCGGCTGAAGGTCTCTGTCCGTCTGCAGGTTAAATACCGGGAGGCCAGCAGGACGGACAGCAGCCGCGCTCTGTTCCACCGGCTGCCCGACACGCTGGAGACGCAACGCGTTAAACACGTTACTGAGCTGCAGAGCCAGGTGAACACATGAATTATTCACCCCTCCACTTTTCAGCCCTGAATATTTCAGCATCAAACATCAGAGCGGCTCGTTCCCGCCATCCTTATGCAGAGCTCAGCTGTTCTCTGGTTTAAAAACAAAGTTCAGATTTTTCTCTAAGTGAAGCTGGAGCTGCAGACAAACTTTAATGTCAGAATCATTTCATTTCTCTACAGTTTGTGAGAAGAACTGAACCAGAACCAAACATCTGGAGCTTTTATGTATTAAAAATCAGATTCTGGAGAAAAACCAGAAGCAAACAGAGAAATATAGTTCTTGACTCATCTGGTTTTAACACAGAGTACGGCTGAGAATCACCTCCAGCATTTTATCCTGCTGGGTTTAATAAAGTTAAACCCAGAGGTCGGAGGTCAGCTCCATGTCAAACTGTTTCGGTCTCATTAACGTGTATAAATGGATCCAGTTTGGTTCCTAAAGTCAGTAAATGTGTTTAGTTAAAGTCCAGATCTTAACGAACTCGGCTGTTTGTGCTGCAGAATAAATACAAGCAGAGCGGGAAGAAGTTCCTGTCGTCTAGTTTCTACGCTCAGCTGCCCCAGACTGCAGAGACGGAGCTCGCCGCCAAGATGGCCGACCTGCTGAGCGAGGTGAAAGGTCACGTCCTGTTTGCTGGGTGGAAAAGGTTCCTGTGATCGTCCTGACTGCATCGTTTCGTCTTTTCCTGCAGAACAAATACAAAGAGGACGGCATGAAGAGCCGCTGCCACAGCCTCTACTCCCAGCTGCCGGAAACCACCGAGATCAACTTCGCTAAAACTGTTTCTGAGCTGCAGAGCGAGGTGAGGACCGCTCAGACCGGTACCGGTCCAAACCCACTTCCTGTCTGAACGTTTGGCTGATGATGGTTTGTTCAGGCTAAATACAAGGAGGCCAGCAGGAAGGAGGCGGGCCGATGCCGGTACCACCAGCTGGCGGAGGCTCTGGAGACGCAGCACGCGAAGGAAGCAACGGAGCTGCAGAGTGAGGTACGGATCTGAGGACCGGTACCGGTCCAAACGAGCTGAACCTCCTGAGGTTCTGATGTGGAACCAAACTCCTCTTCCTCCTGGATTCACTGTCATCAGCCTGAAAACGTTTATTCAGCTCAGAGCTGAACTGTTGGAGTCCAGAGGTCATAATTCCTTCAGTCGCTGACCTCCATTTGATCAGGAGAAAAGGTCAAAGGTCGTTCTTTCCCCTCCACTTTGACACCTGATCTAAACTGTGTCTGAACTGAACTGCAGCTCCTCCTCATCCGATGAGGCGTGACGTTCAATCTCTGGTTTGGTTGTTTAGCTGCTGAGCTGCTGCGTCTGATCCGGTTCAGATCCTGTAGAGCAGGAGTGTCAAACTCAATTTCACTGAGGGCCACTTCAGCATATTGGCCCCCTCAACGGGCCACATTGACGGTACAGATCAGGAGAGCATCCCTGCTAAAACACCCCAGACAAAAGGTTGACTTCCCTCATTCAGGTCTGTAGAGGCTTATAATGAGTCAATGGTCCAGGTGTGTTAGAGAAGGAACCATCTAAAGCTGCAGATGGTCTGGAAAACTAGACTTGGGCAGCCCTAGCATAAATGTATGAAAATACAATGTTAAAAATAAATTAAACACCTCATATTGTTGTATCTGTTTTTTTGTGTTTTGAAGTTTTAAATATTACATTTGAGTTTCCATGGATGTAAAATTACTGCTCAGTTTAAAAATTACAATATTTAAATCAGTGATTAAAAGACACATGCATTACGCCATAGAACTGCCAATTGGTAATTGAAGTAAAGTAGCTTGGATTTCAAAGAAGCCGACATTGAAGTCGATTAGCAAATGAACCATCACCAAAGAGGAAGGCTCTTGTTGTCTCACTGCACCCCAAGAGATGCATAACTTACAAAATCTGTTTCTGTCTGGTTTCGAACCAGAGACCTTTTGCATGTAAAGCAAACGTGATAACCACTACACTACAGGAACTGAACTTCTCTGCTTTGTTTCAGTTTGAGGTTCCAAAGTTGATGATGTGAGATGCAACACATGAAAATTACAACTGAGGAATGGATTCAGAGTACAGCCCATGCCACCACAGAACCCTTGTTGGCCTTTAGTAAACACC
>NW_006800436.1:310716-315083 GCF_000485575.1 Poecilia formosa | reverse complement strand
CCCCCTCTCAAAAATGTTCGGTGCTCTTGGGCATTTCACTGTGCTGCCGGGGGGGGGCCAAGGTCCCCACCAAAACTTAGACCGAACCTACGCCCTTGTTAATTTGTGATGGGATCTGGATTCACGGTGAATATTAACTAAACTGCATGCGGCTAAATAGCCGATGTTAATATGATTGTAATTTCACGGATAAAAATAGTACATGACCGATTTTTTATGTTGTCGTCAAGATAACGGATAACAAAAAAAGTCTAGCGCCACCTGCCGCCCTGACACCAACTCACACATCTTCATTCACAGTCTTACTTGTAAATCGATTTTTCTTTTCTTGGACGTTTTGATGTTAGCTTGTCGATGTTTTATTCCCTGGGAAAACCAATAAGCAGTTTGAGGTGACTCTGCTGCTCTCTAGTGGCGAGAAGCCGTAATGTTGGCTGATAACAATCGGAATGCATTATGGGAGATGTAGTTTGTAGTCAATTCGTCCTCAAAACCTATTTTAAGTAAATTATCGTCCTATAAAATGCTTGGGGGGCCACATAAAAAGACATGGCGGGCCGCATGTGGCCCGCGGGCCTTGAGTTTGACACATGTGCTGTAGAGANGCGGGCCTTGAGTTTGACACATGTGCTGTAGAGATTCTTCAGATTCCTCCTCTGGTTCCGTCACAGAATCATTCACAGGAACCAACTCAGTCAGGAGGCAAACCCAAAGTCTGAAATCAAAATAAGAAAACATTGAGAACGAAGGGGTTTGGATATATTTTTAAACAGATTTTGTATCAAACTTTGCAGCCAAATTTGTTTCTGATCTGCAGGTGAAATACAGAGACGGCAGGAAGCAGCTGAGCTGCAGCCTGTTCTCTCTGCTGCCAGAGACCGATGAGATGAAGTTCGCCAAAGCTGTGATGGAGCTGCAGAGCGAGGTGAGGGTCAGGGAGAGGAGCTCAAAGTTTAAATATGTTTAAACTTGTTTAATCATCAGTATAACTTTATTTTGTTCCAGAATAAATACAAGCAGAAAGGCAGACAGGAGATCAGCAGCTCCGCTTTCCACCAAATGCCTGAAACCAAAGAGACGGAGTTCGTCAAGCAGCTCTCAGAAAGACACAGTGAAGTGAGACAGTCTGACATTTTAATGAGTTTTCACAGAATGCAGTAAGGGTATATTTATTCATATTCATTATTTGTGTTTCTGTCATAATCGCAGTATAAGAAGGATCTGGAGGATCTGCCCAGCTCTCTGTTCTCTCTGCTGCCTGAAACTCTGCAGACGCAGTTTGTTAAAGAAATGGCCGAGACGCACAGCGAGGCGAGTTCAGGAACAATCTGAGTTATTACAGCGAAGAAAAACCATTTAGATCAGATTACAGCAAAAACCTGGTCGTTTTACTGAGATATTGTTTCTACATTCATTCTGATTATATTGGTTAGGAAATATGACTACAGACTGTAATACAGAATGTTTTAATGTTCAAAATCTTTAATGATGCTGTAACCTAAAGCAAGGTAATATTAGTTTTATTTTATTTTTCCAGAATAAGTACAAGGAGGCCAGTAGGAAGGAGCTGGTTAAATCTCTGTACTCTCAGCTTCCTGAAACCAAAGAAACTCAGCATGCGAAGGAGCAAACTCAGCTGTGCAGCGACGTACGTCCAGCTCACCCCGAGGCTCATGTCATCTGGCTTCATTCACCGCTTAATGTCTCTTATTTCAACGAGGAGAAAATTAAAGCTGCTCCTCTGAACCGTTCTGCATCTTTCAGCTCCGTTAGTTTCTTCTTGTCTTGTTGCAGAAAGCGTACAGGGAGGAGGGCAGGAAGGAAGCGGGTCGCTGTCTGTACGCCCAGATGCCCCAAACCATCGAAACCGTTTTCGCCAAGGAGGTGACCAAGACGCTGAGCGACGTAAGGCCAGAAACAAGAAACATTTATGATTTAAACTCTTTATTAAAGCAGGATTCACCTTGCTGGATCAGATTTGATAAACACCGGGTTCTCTGTTGGTTTTTATTATTATTATTATTATTATTATTATTCCTGATTTACTGGTCTGAAGGACCTGATGTAGCAGATCTTCTCCACATCAACATGACTGGATGTTAGCAGATCAAACCAAACCTGAAGGTCTCTGAATCTTTTCCTAATTAAACCTGAGCTACACCCTTCCTCCACCTCCTCGCCTCGTTAGCGCCACCTGGGGGACCAGCATCACCTGACAGGAAGCGAGTTGACAGAGTCTCAGTGGTAAAATGTGGGGATGCTGTGGAGCAGATGGAGGGTTTATTTGCCCCTCTGCCCCGGTGGGGGTGTGATGGGAGCTCTGCTGTTTTATCTGCAGCAGCTGCTGCCTGGAGGCTCAGACTGACCTACTGACCCCAAACCAGAAACACGGCGCAGCGGCCTCAGGCTCAGATATTAATGATAGATTTTAGTTTTATTGAGCGTAAAAAAGACACTAAATCTTTTATTTAAAATATACAAAAATCAAAACATTTAATTAATGTTTTGATGAGGAAGAAAATCGCATTTTAAAATAAAAACAGATGGCATCTCTACCAATCTACATGAAATAAAACAACAGTATTCTATAAGTTGATCAGTCTGAGATTTGAAGTGATAATTTATTACTTCCTGTGACAGACATACATTTTATTTATCGAGTCTTCAAAATGGGAAAAGCAGCAGAACATCTAATTCACCTGAGGCAGGTGTGACGATCTCAAGTCAGGAAGTGGCTACAAAAAATGCTAACTAGCTGCACTGGATCCAAATAAAGTCTGAACATCATTAAATAATAATCATTTTCTCATACGACTTTATTTTGGCTCATAATAAATAAAAACCTTAAAATCTTCTTTTCATTCTTTCCTTGTTTTCCTGCAGCAGTAAAACTCTTTGCTGTGATTCTTTTAGTTGCTCTGATTGTTTCCAGGTGAATCATGTTAAAACTGATCTGAGCTGCAGCTCCACACATGATGACGGTCTGGTTGCTGTGGGTGAACTGGGTGAACTGGGTGAACTGGGACGGAGGCCTGATGCTTTGCTGGTTTCAGGTCACCTGACTGAGCAATGCCTCACCAACTGGAGCGTAGCATCAGAGCCTCCGTCCGTCTGCGTCTCCAGGCGGTTAAACTGTGTCGTCTCTCTCCACTTGAGCCAAATATCAGCCAATCAGTGACTGCGTCTCATTCTGCGTCTGCAGAAATCCTACAAGGAGAAGTTCAACCGTGAGAAGGGGAGGAGCGACTACAGCAGCATGAAGACGCTGCCGGAGGTGGAGCACGCCATGGAGGTCGCCAAGAAGCAGAGCCATGTAAACACGCCGTTTCCACGGCAACACAAACACAACCTGGGCCGATATGTTGCAGCCTGGATGATATTCACACAGATTATTTTAACTCCTTCACCTGCCTGTGACTCTGATCTCAGGTCAGCTACAGGTCAGGCAGAGAGGAGCTGCAGCGCTACAACCCGGCGCCCGACCGGCCCGACATCATCAGCGCCGCCAACGCAGCCAAGCTGGCCAGCGACGTGAGTCCGCTACACGTCCCATCATGCTCTACATCAGTTTCCATGACAACAGCCGTGTTAGCAGCCGTCCTCTGGGGGTGAAGATTAATTATAGAAGACGCTGAAGACGAACTCGTGTTCGCTTTAAATGAGTCCATGAATGTTTTACAGGACAGATGTGAGTTCAGCAGCTTTAACTCAGGATTTGTTTGAGCCGTCAGCCAGCCGGGAGGTGTTCAGGTGTCCAGGTGTTCGGGTGTCCAGGTGTTCAGGTGTTCGGGTGTCCAGGTGTTCAGGTCTTCAGGTGTCCAGGTATTCAGGTGTCCAGGTGTTCGGGTGTCCAGGTGTTCAGGTGTCCAGGTGTTCGGGTGTCCAGGTGTTCAGGTGTTCGGGTGTCCAGGTGTCCAGGTATTCAGGTGTCCAGGTGTTCAGGTCTTCAGGTGTCCAGGTGTTCAGGTGTCCAGGTATTCAGGTGTTCAGGTGTCCAGGTATTCAGGTGTCCAGGTGTTCAGGTGTCCAGGTGTCCAGGTGTTCAGGTGTTCAGTTGTTCAGGTGTCCAGGTGTCCAGGTATTCAGGTGTCCAGGTGTTCAGGTCTTCAGGTGTCCAGGTGTTCAGGTCTTCAGGTGTCCAGGTGTTCAGGTCTTCAGGTGTCCAGGTGTTCAGGTGTCCAGGTGTTCAGGTGTCCAGGTGTCCAGGTGTTCAGGTCTTCAGGTGTCCAGGTGTTCAGGTGTCCAGGTGTTCAGGTGTTCAGGTGTCCAGGTGTCCAGGTGTTCAGGTCTTCAGGTGTCCAGGTGTTCAGGTGTTCAGGTGTCCAGGTGTTCAGGTGTCCAGGTGTCCAGGTGTTCAGGTGTCCAGG
>NW_006800436.1:309250-310339 GCF_000485575.1 Poecilia formosa | reverse complement strand
GTGTTCAGGTGTTCAGGTACCTGAACACCTGAACACCTGATGGAGGAGTTTAACCAACTGGAGCAGAACAAGATGGAATGAAAACTAATTCTTCTATTTTTGTGCTATTTTTGTGATATTCATGAATTTATTTATGTTTTATGAATATATTTTCCTTTCCAAGCCGTCAGCCTTAAACTCGGCGATATCAGATCTGTAGGGCCTGATGTTGAACCTACTGGAAATCAAACAGAATCAGTCTGAAGCAGACCCTCAGGAATCCTGTAGAAAGATTAAAACAGCAGAGTCTGTCTGCCTGGAGGGAACCAGAACTGGGTCAGAACCGGGTCAGAACCTGCTGTGATCCACAGGTTGCCTATAAGCGCAGCTCCAAGCAGCCGGTCTACAGCGATGGATCCGTCCTGGACAGAACCGACATCCTGCAGGCCAAGCAGGCCTCCAGGTTGGCCAGCCAGGTAACACACAGAGCCTACACCTGACCTGACTCACCTGCAGGGGGCGCTCACCTCTCTGTCCTGCAGGTGAAGTACAAGGAGAGCTTCGACCGGCTCTTAAAGGGCCAGCGGCCGCGCTACAACCCCATGGACTGCGTCTCCTTCAAACACACACAGGCTGCAGCTGCTCTGGCCAGTCAGGTGGGGGCGCCATCTCTCACTGCTGAGCTGTGAGTTTTCATTACACCGTGGACAGGGGGTCAGAGGTCACAGCTTTTCAGCTGCTTTAATCGGTCTGTCTGCCTAGTCAAAGTCCGGTTTGGTTGGTGAAGTGTGAACGCTAAGCTAACTCTGGTCCTCCAAACCTCAGTCTGGGTTCGGTTTCAATGTGAACACCAAGCGGACTGGAGACCGCTCCAACCATCAGCCAATAGCGTGTTGAGCTTCTCAAAATGCATTTATTTTAAATATTTTAAATATTCTCCACAGAAAACATCTGAAAATAGGCGAGAGTCTGATAAGAACCTGAACATGACGCTGCTTCACTTCCAGAGTCAGTTGTGTTTTTATGACAGGAAGAAGATCCTAAAGATCCTAAAGAGGGCAGATCCCTCAGATCCCTTTGATCCCTCTGATCTCTCAGATCACTCTGATC
>NW_006800436.1:306323-308465 GCF_000485575.1 Poecilia formosa | reverse complement strand
CCTTTGATCCCTCTGATCTCTCAGATCACTCTGATCTTTCTGGTCTCTCAGATCCCTCTGATCTCTCTGATCCCTCAGATCCCTCTGATCTCTCTGATCTCTCAGATCCTTCTGATCCCTCTGATCTCTCTGGTCGTTGGTTTTCCTCCAGACTCTTTCTCTCCGTTTCTCTGCAGCCTCAGAGATAAACAAGCCCAGCAGGAACAGGCTGTGTCTGTTGGTGTTGTTCGCTCTCTGAGATCCAGTCTGTTGAGTGGGCGTAACCATGGCAACCCCTTTTTAAAGCGAACAGAGAGGCGCTGAGCGATGAACAGTGGGAGGAGGTGAAGAGGTTACAGGCAGACACACACAAACAAGGCGAAAACTGTTGGAGCTGACCTCTGACCCCAGATCGGGTCCTGATCTGATCTCCCATCTGATCGTTGATGTAAACGCGTCTCCACACACACACACACAATCACACACGCACACACACGCACACACAACCACACACAGTGACACACACACACACACAGTGAGTGTGATGCTCCCTCACACTCGGCCCGGTCTGGCGCCCACGCTGCGTTACATAACGGCCCGTTGTTGTGTTCAGATCGCTGCAGAAGCTTTTCAGTGAACCTGAAAGGAGACCAGCAGATTGTTTACTGGTTTACTGGTTTACTGGTTTCAGCAGGTTGGCTCCAGTTGGAGCTGCGCTGGCAGCCGGACAGGAAAACCTTTACAGAAATGAAAGGTCGTCTCCTGGAGGTTCAGGACATTAAAACCAGATTATTGGTTCAATTATAATCATTTACTGGTTTTGTTACTTTTTTCCTAATGATTTTTGATAGATTTATGGGAAATTAGAGAAGAAAGCATGTTTTTCTTTAAAAATCTGGACTATAAAGGCAGATCGCCCTGAAAGGTTTTGATTCTCTACAGGAGATTCTGTGGATGGTGAACTAAACCTTCACGTTTCTCAGTTAAACATCAAGATGGTTTTAAAACCAGGAAAGCTTCTGGAGTCTGACTTAAAATATCTGGACAAAACAAAACCAGTTCTTTCTTAGGATGTTATTTGTTTTTGTCTTTGTTTCTGAATTTGCTGCATTTATTTATTTAATCTTCCCTGTAACTTTAAAAAGAAATGACTGAGTATTTGGAAATCACCTGATACTTTTTAGAATTTTCCCAAAATTTACTGATTAATTTTCTTTCCTTACATTAAGGAAAGAAAAATTACCAGTAAAGCTTTGAAAGTCCCAGTTTGGTCAAATACGCAGCAAGTTCTGGATTGTAAAATGAAAATGTAAAACTTTTTACATTTTCTCAAAGTAATAATGAATCTCCTGATGTGATGCTGAAAACACCTCAGAGTTTTTCTTCTCTACTTTTTAAACTTCTGAACGTTTCTTGGTGTTTATGTCGTTCTTTACTTCATAAATTGTCCTCAGATAAAACCTCCAGCTCCTCTCTGTAACCGGTCCTGTTTGCTCCAGGTGAAGTATAAAACCAACCAGAACCAGAGGCCTGAAGGCTCGTCGGACCTGCCCAACCTGCTGCAGCTGGAGCACGCCCTGCAGGCCAGCAAGCTGCAGAGCAACGTAGAGAAACCCACAAACCTCATTGATTCTTTGATTTCATATCAGTGGCTGATTATCATCCAATGATCCTCAGAGATAATGAACTTCCTGTTTCCTCAGCTGGAGTACAAGAAGAAGTACGAGCAAACCAAGGCCCACTACCACATCGCCGTGGATACGGCGGAGCAGCAGCACCACCGGGAGAACGCCGTGCTGCACAGCCAGGTACCAGTCACACTGAGCCAGACTGGTTTCTATGGCTTTACTGGTTTCTATGGCTTTACTGGTTTCTATGGCTTTACTGGTTTCTAACAGGCTGCTGTTTTTAGGTGAAGTACAAGGAGGAGTATGAGAAGAGCAAAGGACGCTCTCTGATGGAGTTTGGAGAAACTCAGAGCTATAAAGTATCTAAAGAGGCTCAGAAGATGCAGAGCGAGGTAACAAGCTGAACGTCACCTCCTAGTGGTCAAACAGCAGAATGCAGCTAACTGAGTTTTACTGTGTTTAATCAAAGATTTAAATGTTTGGAAGAACTTAAAGGAGAAATGATCAGAGATGGATTCAGGAATGTTTTATGTTT
>NW_006800436.1:303048-305753 GCF_000485575.1 Poecilia formosa | reverse complement strand
TTTGGAAGAACTTAAAGGAGAAATGATCAGAGATGGATTCAGGAATGTTTTATGTTTTAGAGGGAATCAGGAATGTTTGTGTTTCAGAGGGAATCAGGAATGTTTGTGTTTCAGAGGGAATACCGCAGGGACTTTGAGGAGCAGGTGAAGGGCAAAGCTTTGCTGGAAGTGGATCAGACTCCAGGATTCCTGGCGGCCCGGAACGCCAGCAGCCTGCTGAGCGAGGTACCGAACATTACAGCCTGATGGACTCCATGTTCGTATCCCAGCTTTCATCTCCTCCATGGGAATCAGCTGGAATCAAACTGAAAATATTTTTATTTAATTTGAGGATTTTCAGATGCCTGAGAATATAAATGTTCTAAATGTTAAAGAAGGTTTTCTGAATGTTTGCCGTTAGAAATAGATGATGCGTCACATGGACCGTCACCACATGGCTTTTCTTATACTGCCCCCTACTGGCTGAAGATGTGCAACAATTAAAAAAAATCTAATTATAAATGAGAAGATAATAAAATTAAATAAATTCATGAGGAACTGCTTCACTAACTGAGGAAATATTAAGTTAAATGTGTTTAGACTTGTATATACTTTAAAGATAAATCATTAATGTTTTTACTAAAGGTAAAATTTATTCATTAGATTTTATTTTTGCAGGTGATTTATTTAGACAGATATTCATTTATTAGTGGAAATGTTTTAACAAATAATTGTTGAAGTAATGTTTAAAGGAAACAGGAAGTCAAATATTTGTACATTTAAAAAATAATTTAATTAATATATTTATTTCATTTTACGTCGTTAAACTTTCCATATTCAGTTTTATAAAATTCACTTCCAATCAGACCAATTTATTCCAGTTTAATCAAACGTTCAGATTTAAAGTGAAATTAGTTGATCAGAAGGAAGAAGTAAAAATAGATTTTAGTTAATTTCTTAATCAAATGAAAAATGATTAAACGGTTTATGATCTGGATCTGAACTCACTAACCAGGAGTCGTTTCTGCAGAAGGCGTACAGGAAGGACCTGGAGCAGGAAGTGAAGGGGCGGGGCTTATCTGGGGTCGGCCTGGAGGAAACGCCCGAGCTTCTGAGGGTGAAGAAAGCCAGTCAGATTCTGAACCAGGTGAGACCGGCCAGAACCAAAACCAGGAAATAAAACACTGTGAGTCTGAGTGCAGGGTTTTGTCTCTGCAGAAGGAATACCGGCGGGATCTGGAGACGGAGATCATGGGGAAAGGGATGGAGCTGAGCGCCGACGTCCTGGAGATCCAGAGAGCCACCAGGGCCTCGCAGGTCCAGAGCCAGGTACCGAACCACCAGGCGCTGACGGGTTTAAGAGTCATCAGCAGGATTACAGAGGTCTAAACCCTGGCATCAGCTTTTAAAGATAAAACTGTTGGTAAAATCAACCAAAGTATTAAATATTAAACTGAAAATCTGGACGATCTTCATGTCTACTGACTTTAAAATGTCCATAGTTTTATTTCAGGGCATCGTTCACACAGGCTGCAGGCAGAAACGGGACAGCTCTGGGTCTTTTAAACTCAGTTAGGCTGCAATCCAAAGCAGTCCACAACAAATAAATGCAAGAAGAATCACATAATAACAGCAATATGGAACAACAATCATGTTTAATGTAAAATCTGTGACATCAGATTCCCTGATGTTTGGAGGCTTTCTGTGTGGTTTTCTTTTCTCTAAATATTTATTTAGAGTAAATATTATTAAATCAGCCAAACAAGAACAGGCACCACCAGACATTTTACAGTAAAGTTCGTAACATTTCACCAAGTGTTCAAACAGTGTAACAAGGTAACTGATAATATATTTATTAGGATTTATTCATCTTTAAATTGTTTTTTTCCCATGAACTTAAAAACCAAATGAATTAAAAACTCAAACAGAAACTTAACTAAGCTAATTAGTTTTTAATTAGCTTTATTTCCCGTTCTGACCTGATGTGAAGCAGAGCTGGGATTTGTGACGCGCCTGCAGATCATCATATTTTATCATAACTGTGTTGATGTTCTTCAGACATCGTACAAACAGACGGAGCAGCTGAGGGAGAACTCGTACGGGACGCTGACCGACACGCCGGCGCTGCTGCACGCCTCCTACCTCAAAGACGTCTACAGCCAGGTCCGCCTGCAGACACGCACTTCCGTCTGCTCCCTGTAGGGGGCGCCACCTTCCAACCGTCTGCATCTCTGCCTCTTGTGTTGTTAATCCTATTCTCACTAAAACTCTACTTCACAGATCGTTTCACCGCCCTTAGACACTTTAATAATAATAATGATGATATTTAATAAAACGGCTCCATTCTGTGTTTCTGTAGAAGAAGTACAAGGACGAGGCGGAGCAGCTGAAGGGTCGGTACCGCCTGGTGTCAGAAACCCCGGAGATGGAGCGGGTCCGAGCCAACCAGAGACACATCAGCTCTGTGAGAACCAGAACCTGACGGCCCCATGCGCATCACTTCCTGTCCTCTGACCGGCTCTCTGTCGCCACCTAGCTGCGGTACTGCTGGGACTCCAAGCTGATGAGAGGCCTGACAGCGTCGGTCGCCGAGACGCCGGAGATCGTCCTCGCCAGAGAGAACGCCAAGAAGATCAGCGACGTACACTCACACACACTCACACACACACACATACGCACACACACACACACGCACACACACAATAACGCACGCGCACACACACACA
>NW_006800436.1:265142-302031 GCF_000485575.1 Poecilia formosa | reverse complement strand
CGGTCGCCGAGACGCCGGAGATCGTCCTCGCCAGAGAGAACGCCAAGAAGATCAGCGACGTACACTCACACACACACACACACACACACACAGCTTGTTGTTTAACACGCTTAAACTGCAGATTTTCTAGTCAGTCCACAAAACACAAGCAAAAAAAATGTACTGTAAAAAGTGACGAAGGAGCTGAATTAGATAAAATGAACCAAAACATGAAACTGTGAACACAATTGACTGATAAACTGATCATTTTTATAATAAAATTGTTATCAGATTTGTAATATTTTAGTACTTTTACTTTGATAGTTTCAGCAGTTATTTTTCTATTTTTTAAGGATGTTTCCATTTTTTCTTTACTCCTGATGAATCTTTGTTTGTTTTCTAGTTTCCCTCTTTATCTCCTTTTTTATTTTTAAACATTAATTATTTTTCAAGCATAAATCGACTGAAACCTGAAAAATCCAAAAGGTTTTTCAGGATGTTTGGTGCAGATCATGTAAATAAGAAGGAATCAGAAATGGATCAGAACTGGTTAGTAAACTCGGTGTGTGTGCAGCGGCTGGCTGACCTCTGGTTCTGTTCAGGTCCAGTACAGAGAGGAGGTGGGTCATGGTACTCCAGTCATGGACACACCTGAGATGGAGCGAGTCCGACGGAACCAGGAGAACATCAGCTCAGTGAGTAGGAGGTCCAGAAGCATGCTGGTTCTGGTGGAACCGCAGAGATCCGACACAGAGAGATGAGCTGATAGGAGAAAAATGTTCCGTACATTAGAATCTGTTTCCTGAATCTCATCAGGTGAAGTACAGGCAGAGCACCAAGGCCTGCAGCGTGGGAGTGACTCCAGAACTGGAGCGGGTCAAACAGAACCAGCAGAACATCAGCTCGGCAAGACACACACACACACACACACACACACACACACTCTGCCTCCATTACGTATCCGTCCGTTCTAAAGTAAAACATCCAGAACCTTTGGGTCCCACCTGGTAACAGGAAGGTAACGTCGGGCGCCATGTTGGTTCTCTGATTCCTGCCTGTTTACTGACCAGCGGTTTGATTTCTGTCACAGGAAGCTCGTTTATGGGCGACCCCTGACCCATAAACCTTTGCTCCTTGGTAACCTGTGTGTCTGAACAGGTCCAGTACCAGCGCGGCCTGCAGGAGCTGAGGGGGCGGAGCCTCAGCGAGCTGGACACGCCCGAGTACCGGCGGGTCAGGCGGACCCAGGACTCGGTCTCCATGGTAGCGGTCCGGTTGCCGTGGCAACCCGAGTGTCATGGCACAGAGGGTGGGGCCGCTGCACGGACACTAACCCCCACCTGCAGGGAACGAGGTCACCATAGTAACGGAAACACAGAGGAGTGTTTTCATTTAACAACCTGATGTTTGGGTTTTATCTGCTCACTGACCAAATGCACCCTGAGCTGCGTGTGTGTTGGAGTGTGTGTTGGTGTGTGTATTGGTGTGTGTATTGGTGTGTGTATTGGTGTGTGTTCCCTCCTCTTCAGGTCACCAGCGTCTCTCCGTTTGCTCCTCCAGGCTAAGTACCATGAGGACTTTGAGCGGACCCGCGGTCGGGGCTTCACGCCGGGATTGGACGATCCCAGCATGGAGCGCTACCAGAGAGCCAATCAGATGATGGGGGAGGCGGCCTACGCCAAGGGGATCCACCCCCAGGCGGTGGAGATGGACCGGCGGCCCGGAGGCATCATCGTAGGTCAGTGAAGGAGCGAGACGCCGAGTTTGAAGAACGAATTCAGACGAATCCTTCTGCCTGAGGCTGGTGGAGGAAAACGGACTGGAAATATTTAACTGTGTGTTCAGGGTGTGATTTCTGTTGGTGGGCAAATGAAAAGTAGCAGGAGACGAAAACATGTAAAAATAGGTCCTTTAGTTTAACCTGTTAGAATCAACATGGCAAAGACACAACCAAAACTGTCAGCAGGTGGCGCTATTACCCCCAAAATGACTCAAAAATCAGCTTTCTTTCTTCCTTCTTCCTGGAAATTATAAGGAGATACAAAGATTGAGTTGGTTTAGTATAGTTTGTGATATTTCCTTCAAAACTGGAAACTATAAGCTGTTTCTTTTAGTTTCTAGATTGTTTTGCCTCAACAGACAAAAGTTGTTGATTTTTTTTATAGCTTTTCAACAACCATTTCTACATTAACAGTTTTCATATTTAATTTTTTCTTCCTACCAGTGAAATGTTCCTGTTGCCACTGACTTCATATCGTTCTCCTTCCATCTTCAGATTGAATATTTTGGATATAAAATCATTTTTATGTGTTTTTTCTGTTGAGGTTTTAGGGAGAAGTTTTTATTCTCGGATCTTTACACATTTTACTGTAAAATCTGATTCTTCTGCTTTCTAAATATTTTATCTGTTTTCAGGATCATTCAGCAGTAACTGGAACATTTTTCTGTTTATTCTGGTTTTATTGCAGTTGTAACTCAGACTAATGTGGTTTATGGACTGAATATGTTTCTCCCCCTGTGAAGACCTGAAGGTGTGGAGGACAGATCCAGGCTCCATCTTTGATTTTGACCCTGTAGAGGACAACATTCAGTCCAAAAGTCTGCGCAGGATGTCGGGTAGATGAGCGAACGTTTCAGCCTCGTGTTCAGAACAACTAAAAACACGTTTATTATTTAACGTGATTTAATTTTAATTCACCAACACGCCACCTGCTGACTGATCAAAATGTTTCACAGTTTAAAACACGACTGGATTTAGAAACATCACCGATAAATCAGCATGTTGTTATCTGCATGTTGTTGTTCTGTTTGCTTCATTATAATTACCAAAATGGAAAATATGTCAATGCCATTTATAGAACAAAAACAGATAATTATAGAGCCACAAAAACGATGGAAATAAAATGTCATTATGTGTGAAAACAATCTGAAAAATTTATTTATTTAGTACAAAAGAAAAAACTGAAGCAAGTGATTAGTAGCGGTAGGAAAATGGTTGAAACAAGACTCCCAGATTAAATGTTTTGGTTTTAAAAAACTATATTTTTATACTTATAATAATCAAACCTTAAGAATAAAATCTTAAAGTTCAGACGAAAAGCAGCAGCTGTTTTATCAAAGTTAATTTATAATCTGAGTGATTTAGATTCAGTTAAAATTCAGCTGTGATGTAATAACTTATAAATTTATATTTAAGCATTTTGAACTCAGGACTCATATATTTTACAGATTCACAGCAGTGAAGCACCAAAGAGAAAAATAATAAAAACAGCCTAACTAGAACATTTCAATATATTCTGAAATAAAATATGTTTATTGTGGAAAAATAAACAGAAACTGTGAAATAAAATCACCAGTTTCTTTCCGGTTCAAACATAACCAGTTGTTAAACTGTTTATTCATTCAGGTTCAATGAATTGTTTTATATTCAATAACTGATCAATAACTGAACTATTCCTTTACAAACTGAATATTCCATTAACATCCAGGTCTTTAAATAATTAATAATCGTGTTCCTTCATATTAACCCGACTAACTGCTGTTTTTAAAAACCAGAAATTTGAATTATTTTTTCCTTTTTCTCTCCTCTTGCTCTGCGCTGCCACCTGGTGGCGGCCGCCTGGCAGAGCGCTCCGGCAGCAGGCTGAGCAGCCAGCTGTCCCAGCAGTCTGCCAGCTCTGTGACCTCTGACCTCTGGGACTGCAGCGGCAGCAGCACTCCTGGTATCTGTGGCCTCCCATCAGAGAAAACCTGATTTCTAACCTTTGACCCGAGTCTTCCTCAGAGAGACTCACCTTCGTCTTCCTCAGAGGACAGGATGGGATGCTGCGGGATGCTGACCTTCTCTCTCTCTCTCTGTGTGTGTGTGTGTGTGTGTGTGCAGCTCCCGTCCTGCCCGGTGCGTACCACCACCATCATCATCATCAGGGCGTCCAGCAGCAGCCGCAGTTCCACGGCTACATGCATCAGACCAGCATGTCGTCGGTCCGATCCGTCACCTCACCGCCGCACTCTGCCACATCGGTACGCCGCTGAGCGCCGCGCATCACACACTCACACACTCACACACCTCCATAAAGTATTCACACCCCTGATCAAGATGCTGACCACAACAAAACGATTCTTAAAGGTTTTATACGTAAAAAGTTGTTTTGTTTCAGCAAAAATGTAGCTACGCACTTTTCAGATCTGGTTATGGATGAAAACCAGTTAGTAACCAGCAGAAGAGCTGAGCCTGGACTGGACAACAGCAGCCTGAGATATGGGATGTTTGGATCAGAAGGTCTGCAGCCTCCAAACGGCCGTTTGGCCCTCAGTCCATAACGCTGAGTCAGACCAAACTATGTTTATTTAGTCCTTCCAGTTTTTCATAGAAATTCACTCAAAATGAACAGAACCCTGCATTTTTTTACCCACTAATTTATAATTTCAAGTTTGTTGAAAAGTTCCTGCAACAATGGTGAAAACATTGGTTTGAAGTGATACTGACTCCAGCCTGCAGGTGGCAGTGTTTCTTACTGCTACTCCACTGCTGACTCGGCATGACTTGATGCTAAGTAACAAACATCGAGCTGTTAAGGTTTTATAAAGAATTAAAATGTTTGGTCAATCAAAACAAGGCCAATCTGCCTGCTTGTTTTTTTTTTTTCTATTTGTACATTTTGGAAACTGTTTAATAAAAATCACAAAATCCTAAAGTAGCAACAGAAAATCAGTGATTCTGACTGAACCAAATGCTGAATACGTCTGAAAACGTTTAGGAGAGCTGAAATGATTTTCCGTCCTCTCTGAGCGGCTGAACCAGGCTGAGGTTTTCTCCGTCCCCTGCAGCGAGTTTACCGGGCGCTGTACGACTACGCGGCCCAGGACCACGACGAGGTGTCCTTCAGGGACGGAGACGTCATCGTCAACGCCCAGCCCATCGACGAGGGCTGGATGTACGGCACCGTGCAGCGGACCGGCAAGTCCGGCATGCTGCCCGCAAACTACGTGGAGTGTTGCAACTGAACAGGGAGGAAGAGGAGGAGGAGGAGGAAGAGCCGGCGTCCTTCAGGGTGAAAACTTTCAACGCTCTCAGATGCTGGTGATGTTTTTATTTCAGGGTCCTTTATGTTCCACCAGCTGCAGAAATGACGTCCAACATGTTCTCTGCTGAACCTTTTAGTCATCAGCCAGTCAGACGCTTGGAAGTTCACTGAGGAAGAGGAGGATGTGTGTGAGAGGCTGAGGTTCTGATCAACCACAGGAAAGAAAATTAGTTGGAGGGTAAAAAGAGCTCTGATGGTTAACTGAAATAGGTGGTCTAGTCCAAGTTTCAGGTTGAAGTTATGTGATATTTCTTCCTCTATGTCTGTTTTTTGTTGTTGTTTTTCTCTGTCTCTGTCTCCACACATCGCTGTCCACACTAATTCACTCAGATCTAATCTGGATGATTTTCCTTCCACTAAACTTTCTGACAAAGTGAAAGGAAGCAGAAAGTTTCATGATCAGAACGAACTGAAAGAAAAAGTTTCCATCCTGAAGCTGCTGTTAGCAAACAAAGCTACATCCACTCTGACACTGGATTATAATCCCAGATTATTTTATTTTATTTAATATTTAGTAATTAACACGTTTACGTTTTATTGGCTGATTTTCTATAACTTTTATTCATGTATTTAAAAATGAAGGGAGCATTTCACACAGATTTATCTGATTTTTATCTGAGTTAGTGTCTCAAATTTAAGTAACTGACAACTTAATGTTTATTATTTTTGTTTTATTAATATTTATAAATTCATTTTAATTATTCGCGTCCTGTATAAAGATGCCTCCTCTGTTACTAAAGTTATAAATATTATGTAACAGATTAGCCCATTATTTATCTTGGCTTTTATTCAAAACGGGAAAAACGAGAGAATAAATTCGGACGGATTCACTGATCGGCTGCAGCTGCTTGATCCAAACTGAACCTGAAGAGAAGGAAGAACTCTGGATGATCTGAGAGATTAGAAACGTTAGAGGACAGAAAGAGAGACACAAAGGATTCTGTTAGAAACAAGAGTTTATTAAAATAAGACTGTCTTCTGGATAAATGATGGATTTTCTGCTGCTGCAGGATTTTATGCGTCTCTGCAACAGAAGCAAATAAAAACATTATCAGTCATGTTTCCTGAAATTAAACATATATTTAATAAAAACCTACATATTTTTACAGTGCATTGAGGACAGTTTAGTTTTAGTTTAGTCAATGACAAACCAGTGAGGCTGTATTTAATGGACCTACTGGTTCCCAGTGATGAAACCAGTTGAGTTTTTCTCTTTGGACATGAAGTTTAAATATTTCCTTTTCTACATTTTTCCTGATAAAATCAAAATATCTTCAGGTTCAACAGGATCAGTTGTTTCTCTAAATGACAAACTGAATATGCAATGTGTTGGTTATTTAACGGTGGCCATATTTAACCGTTTCAGGTAGGTCCGTGTTAAAGTCAGCCAATAAAACGCGGCTTCTCGTGACCTTCATGGGGTCGTTTATGGACTTTATCGCAGTAAAGCTGAGATTTTTATTTTCAGTTTCACCCACAGAGCAATAAAGCTATAATTTACCCCCAGATGGTGATTTCACAGCAGAAACTGCAGACATTTTGTTGGGAGAAAAACAAAAACAAAGAAAGATGTAAAAAATTCCACATTTTCTTTTTGGCTCTTTTATTTTGAAGGAATGGAGAACAGATAAACGAGTTCATCCTCAGTTTGTTTGATAACCAGTTTAGTTTTTGTAATTTCTGTGTTTAATAATTTCTACAGAGATGAAAAAGTCTCAGTTTCAGTCAGAAACAGCCACACTAACCTCTGTGTGTTTTTTATTTTTAACATTTTTATGTGCAGATAACTGAATTTTTCATGTGTTTAGACTGAAGCTGCGTGAGAACATGAAACTTTTCTGTCTGTCTGAATATCTTCACTCCTGATTTTGGACATGAATATTTGAATTTGTCTCCAGTATGTCGTATTTTTATGGATTTGTTGTCTTGCTGTGATGAATGCATCTGATCATGTTCTGAATATATGCATCACTAAAGCTGGAGAACATTTATAATGTTTGGTTTTCTAGAAAATAGCTGGTATGATTTGCAGAATATATCTGTGTGTTAATTTTTGAAAGAAACACTTTGAGACTTTTTTTGATTTTGCTTTGAGGATTTTTGGCATTCTCTGTATTATTAGTTATATGTCATTAATAGACTGTAAGTTAACACAGGTTATAATCAACTTATTTAGATTTTATTTGGAATGATCAGTCACTCTTTTCAGTTTTTATCATAACTGTTCCATGAAATAAAAAAATTAATAAAATGAAAAATTAACAGCCTCGTTATTCTTTAGAGATGTATACTTTCTGGGTCTGCCATTAAATTTACTGGTGTTTGGTCTGAAATTTCCCAGCCCAATTCTACATGACTTACATTTCTTCCTATTAATAAAAGGTGTAAAAATATTTACATTTTTATCAGGAAATTTGACGTTGAGATATTTTTCTTGATGAATTATTAGATCAGTTTAGCTCAAAATACATTCATTTATTTATCTATTTATTTGGCCGTTCATTGTATTCAGATTGTAATACATGCGCTCGGACGGCAGGGGGCAGCAGGTGTTCGCGCCAATCCGTTCCTGCTGCTCTAGTGCCGCAGCAGAAGAAGTCACCTGGGAACGGAGGCGCTTCAGCCTTGCAGTCTGACCGACATTGAATGAGAACGCACTGATTCCTGTTTGAAAATGATGAAGTTTCTGCCTAAACTGTTGCTGCTACTGCTGTTAGCCTTCCCGGTGACCATTCTCATCAAAGGTGAGTTTTTAAGTTGTCTGTTTTGAGGTTCAGACGGAGGTTATCCCAGCATGCTGGTGTTAGCAGTGGAGCTAACTAGCTAATGAGAGCTAGGCCGTACGCAGGTTGATAACTGCAATAAAACCAAGATTTTTACATTAAATGCTTATTTCTGAAAATGTAAAGGGTTTGATATGGCACCCGTATCTTTGCTGGTCAGTAATTGTTGGTAATTTTACATTTAACATATTAATTTCAGCTGTCATGAAAGCAGTTGCTGCTCGTGTTTAGACTGACGTGTCCTTAGTGTTAGCTGTTAGCCGGAGAGCGAACATGTTGAAAGTCGCCTCCTCAGATATTAATTTAACACTAAACTAATTAGACTACATGTGAGGTCAGTAATGTGTCTGTTAGCAGCAGAAAGCAGGAAACGCCGCTTAAAGGCGTCATTAGTTTAAGACGGGTCAGTTTGTCCCGAGCTGGTCATTTAGGAAATAATCTCAGAATGAAGTAGTTTAAGTTTATTCTCTGTTTTCTATTGATTTACAGACTAGGTGTGATTATTTGGTCTAAACTAAGAGCTAAAGCTGTGAGACCAATACTGAAGTTCACATCCGGTTTGACACTGAGCCCAGAAAAATAACGTACCATAATAAATCAACATAGTTCACTTCATTTCTAATTATCATTTAATGTGATTAACTTATGTATTTTACCAACATTTTTATTTTGTTGTTTTTGTCTGAGTGAATGTAAATTAACTACGTTTCTGTGTTTTGTCCATAATTGGACGTTTCTGCTAATTATTTGCTATATAATCAAAACCAAAATTCAGTTATAATTTTTGTCGCATTATTTATATTGATCTCTGTTTCTATCAATTTTAAGGAATCCTCTTTGTTTCTGGGTCACTAAATAACCTGTCTTATTTCCTTCTTTCTTCCTTTTTGTTCCTCTTCTTTAAATCTAATGTATATAATTAATATTTGTGTCGGCTTTAATTTACATTGACTTTTGATTTGATCCCAGTTTGGACCTTTAAACAGATTATACAGAATATTTTTTTTATTTTTATCTGTGAAACTGGATCCAGCGTCTCCATGGCAGCTGTGAATCAAAAGTTGGTTGCTATAGTAACGTCCCAGGGTGGACGAGTCCTTATTGTCTCTGAAAGAGTTGAGGACAAACTGAACGAGTTTAACTTTATCATATAATGATAATAATGATAATCTGACTGTATGATGTGAGGAAAACGCCTCCAACTGTCTGGATCTGATGTTAATCATCTTCATCACCGTCATAATCTTCATCATCTTGGTCCTGCTTTAGTTTCCAGAAACTCTGAGACACTAAAACAGTTTTAAAAAGTTTCATCAGTTCTTCTCTGTGTGATCTTCAGGCCCGGTGGTGAGCGCCCAGGATCTGACGGAGGATGAGGAGGCTGAGGCTGTGGATGAAGATGTTGTGGATGATGTGACGGCTGAAGATGAGGATGATGAAGCTGAAGTAGAAGACGATGAAAACACAGAACTGGTGAGGTTTGGACCTCAGCCTCTATGCTTGGTCCTTTTAGAGACATTAAACACGTCAAATGTTTCATAAAATGTGGATTTTAGTTATTATTAGTCAGCTGGTTTAGTTGTGACCTCACTTCCTGTTTCTGTTCAGACGGAGGAGAAAGATGAGGAAGAGGAGGCGCTGGTGGGAGAGGTGAAGGCTTCGCCCAACGCCGACACCACCATCCTGTTCGTCAAAGGAGAAGGTGATGGTTGTTCTGGTCTGGTTCCTCGGCCCGGTTCTCTGGTTCTGCTCTAACCTCGGTTTTCTCTCCCAGACTTCCCGGCCAACAACATCGTGAAATTCCTTCTGGGTTTCACCAACAAGGGAGGAGAGAACTTCATGGTGGAGTCTCTGGACGCCTCCTTCCGTTACCCTCAGGTACTGGTAGAACCCAACCCGGTAGAACCCGGCCCGGTTACCCTGTGATCTGACCTGGTTGTGTTGTTGCCAGGACTACCAGTTCTACATCCAGAACTTCACGGCGCTGCAGCTGGGCACCGTGGTTCCTCCGGGCCGCCAGGCCACCTTCGAGTACTCCTTCATCCCGGCCGAGCCGATGGGAGGCCGGCCGTTTGGACTCGTCATCAACCTCAACTACAAGGACAGCAGCGTAAGGACCGGCCGGGCCGACCGGACCAGAACCTGCTGCTGACCTCTGACCTCTCTCCTCCTCTTCCTCCTGCAGGGAAACGTCTTCCAGGACGCCGTCTTCAACCAGACCGTCACCATCACTGAGAAGGAGGACGGGCTGGACGGAGAAACGTAAACACTGCAGAGTTCTGGTTCTGGATTTCTGGATCCGGTGTTGTTCTGGTTCTGTTCCAGCCGGTCTAACTTCTCCTCTCTGTTGCTTCCAGGATCTTCATGTACGTCTTCCTGTCCGGTCTGGGTCTGCTCGTCATCGTCGGCCTTCATCAGCTGCTGGAGTCCAGAAAGGTCAGAGACGGTCAGGGGTCAGAGGTCAGGCTGCTGAGCAGTAGACCTGCCATGACTAAAGCTGCTGGACCAACAACTGAAAGTTATAGAGATTAACTATAATATTGTTTTCAACTGATTAACACTAATGTCATAGTGATGGAAGAACAGATTCTGAAAGATCAATAAACTTTAAACTCTAATGATCATTAAACTCTGGAGCTGGAAGATATTTTAATATCCAAAATAAATAAACAAAACAAATTTATAATTTATAAAAAGAATTCTGAAGAATCTGTAAACAAAACTGTCCAGTTGAGACGAAAACACCAGACTGAAGACTTTTATCATCCAGTTTTTGATAGAAAAAGAAAAATGATAAATTATGTAAATTTATTGTGACAGATTAATGAGTCCAAAATAAAGTTTCACTTCCTGTTTAGACATTGAGAAGAACTTCTGTAGCGTTCACCTTTAACCTTTGAACTCTGTGTTCAAAGGTTGGGTAACATTTTATCACCTCAGGTTTTCCTGCTGGTTGTGACTGAGTGTCACAGTCATTACTGTCCCACTGACACAAAAGCTGCTGTTGAGAAACATTCCTGTCACTGAGCAACGAATCAACTGATCACATGATCAATAAAATGAAATCAATCATTTTCATTCTGATGATCAATATTTTCTGAAGGGAGGTTTTGTTTACAGAAACATAATAATGTATTTTATTTATGGTTTTTATTTCTGTTTTATTGGTTTTGGTTGTTTTTTGTCTTTGATATTGATCTTATTATGCCATCATCAGTGTATTAGATGGAAATGGTCTCTAAACAACAATATTGTTTATCACAATAATTACCGGAACAAAACTTTATTGAACTGATAGAGGAGAAAATAGTAAAACCATCAACAATGAGGACGCTTTGAGTTCTCAAACATTCATTAGAATTTATTGTGAGGCTGATAAATGAAAATTCTTAGCATGTAAAGTTTCTGATGATAAATGATGTAACACCTGCTGACTCTGCGTTGACCTCTTGACCTCTGTCTGCCTGCAGAGGCGGCGCCCGGCTCCTAAGGTGGAAACGGGAACATCGAGCCACAACGACGTGGATCTGAGCTGGATCCCTCAGGAGACGCTCAACCAGATCAGTACGTACCACTCTACTGCTGCTGGACAAGTGGTCTAGTCCAAGGCCACCCCCACATTGACCTTTGAACCCTCAGAGCTTGTGGTTCACTTACCTTCCTCTGTCTCTCTCTTTCCTTGCTGTCGTGTTTTCCTGCGTCTTCAGTGCAGAGCCGCAGAGGTGAGGCTGCTGCATGCTTCTGTCCTGGTGTGTGTGTGTGTGTGTGAGAGACAGACAGGAAGCTGATTCTACTTCTGCAGCTCTATGATCCAGTTGATTCCAATCTGCTCTGGATCTCTTTCTCTCCTGGATTCCTTCAGTTTCTCTGCTGCTTGTCAACATTTCTCCATTTTTCTACTTGATCCTTCAGAATCAGAGAAACTTTGTTTAAACGACTGATAAAACATTTTCTCCAGAAAGTCTATAAAAACCTGAGAGCTGCTTCATCCTTCAGGGACTAAAATCCTGTTTCCTGGCAAACTGGAGTTTATAGGAATCCAGTGGATCCATTAGAATTAAAATTCTTTAACAATACATTTGGATATTTATCTTCAAAACAATGTTGATTTGGGATTTAAACCTGAAAACTGGGTTTAGTTTTCATCTCATTTTTAAATCTAGAACTGTAAACTAGTTCAGTCAGCTTCATGTGTCGGCGAACCCGCAGGCGAACCCCGCAGCCTGGCGGCGAACCCCGCAGCCTGGCGGCGACCCCCGCAGCCTGGCGGCGACCCCCGCAGCCTAGCAGTCCATTCACTCTGAGTGTTTCCAGCTGATGTTTGGATGTTGAGCCGGATTCTCGTTTTGTTCTCCAGACAAAGCTTCTCCCAGACGATCTCCTCGCAAGCGGAACCAGAAACGCTCGGCCGGCTCAGACGAGTGACGGGCGCCATGGCAACCCTTCATCTGTCTGCCATGACGGGAGGAAGAGGAGGACTGAGGGCCGTCTGAGCGCGCTCAGTCCGTCTGTCTGCTGAGGAACTTGAACCAGTGCCAAGCACAGCGACGACTGGCTCCACTTTCAGCTTAAAGACTGTCGAACAAACACACACACACACACACACACACACACACACGATTCCACTGCTTTTCAGTTAAAGGTTGTTTTGTTTTTTCTAACCAGAGGAGAGGATTTGTTTTGTTTTTTAAGCCGTAGTGATAAACTGCTGTCGTTGCCTGGAGGCGGCGCTGCCTGCCGTTTCCTCTCTGCTCTGCCTCATGTTTCACTTTCAGCTTCAGGATGTTTGTGGGAGCAGCTTCTGTCGACTCGGCAGGTTAAACACTGGTTGGTTAGTCGCAGCTCTGACCCGTTTCCTCTTCAGATGAACTTTCATCTCCTGCTCTCCACTCGCCTGCTTTTCTTTAGTTTCAGGGTTTGAATCTGAAATGTGGAGCGCTGTCAACATTTGGATCACTTTGAATTTTTCAAACTTTCTGTCAATCTTTTAGTTTATGTTGGAAAATCTCACCTTTCTCTCTCACATTTATTTCACCAAACATCCTGATATCTGATCAGAAAACCTCTAAATTTGATTGATTAAAGTTCATTTTTATGCCGTTAATGATTTCTCCCTGAAATCTGGATTAATCCAGAATAAAAACAGGTTAAATCTGCAGCCTGGTGAATTAAAAAGGTCTGCAGCTGCTTGTGGTGATGCGTTCAGGGTCATCAGGTATTTTATGTTTTGTTTCATGAGGCTGGGCTCCTGTAGAGGTGTTCTGGATGTTTTTCTGAGTAACGGTCCAGTTAAAACCTGTTGAACGGTTTCTGTCCAAGCGACCATCGGGTCGGGAAGACGTTGAACTGGAAGCACTGGTTTCTGGAAAATAAAGCGGCTAATTTATTCCAGTTTGGTCTTAAATGGGCGGGGCTTCTGTTGTCTTTGACTCACCACCAGGGGGCGGTGTTTGCAGTTCAGAGGCTGTTTGTTGGATTCTGTTAATTTGAACTTTACTGTGAAGAATCGAACAAACGGCGGAGACTCGGCTCTTCCTGGACTGACTTCATTCAGTTTCAAGCTTTTTCTTTGATTTGCTTTTGAAGATGCAGAAAATAAACTGATGATTTGCTGTAAAACTGCTTCTGTTTTCACTTTCGTTGTGTAAAAATCACATCATTTTTGCTCCAGTTTTCATAAGTTTTTTTATTGAACAACCTACAAATGATACTTTATTTTTTCAGACGTCACTTCAGTGCCATTTTATTTCAATAGCCATGTGTGTCAGACGAATATTCAGTTTGCAATCCTTCAATTTGCCACCAGATGTCGCTACATCTTTGTTTTTCATAAAATTTACATTTTTTTATTGACCAAAATAGATTTTAGGACAAGTTGCTAGAATTGAAAGATCAACCTGGAAAATGCAGACCTTATTTGTTTAAGGGCTGGAAGAAATTATTTACTATAACCTTTTATTTGAAGGATTTTTGTAAATATATCATCGGCCATTTTGTGTTTTCCATGATTTCATCCATGCAGTATTTCATAAACGAACATCTGAATAAATTGGGATATCACTGAAATGTTGGTCCGTTGTGTTCAGAACATCAGCACCACTCACAGTTTTAATCCTGGTGGAATCTGGGAAAAGGGGGCGGAGCTTAAATAATTGGTTATTTGCTGACATGTTTATTCAAAATGAAGCTCGGCTGATTGTAACCATGGTAACACAATCACACTTTTTAATAACATTTTTACAACTTTCCAGTTATTTTAAATGTTAAAATAGTTAATTTATGGATTCTGAAACCATCAAATAACACTTAAATTTTAATTCTCAAACATTTTCGATCTTTGGTCTGTTTGAATTCATTTATTGGACGCACAAGCACCAGCTGAGTTCACTTGAGCTTTGGGTCGTCTCTCGCCTTCCTGTGGACGATGCCCCATAGATTCTCTATCTGGTTCTGGTCAGGCCCGTTTGCTGGTGTTACCATGGTTACTCAAGCTGATGTTGGTACTGTTGGCAGTGTGGACCGGTACCAGGTCCTGCTGGAAAGTGAAATCATCTCCATAAAGCTGGTGAGCAGAAGGAACCATGAAGTCCTCCTGAACGTTTTGGTAGATGTTTCCTTGAAACCACAGTGGACCAGAACCAGGAGAAATCATGGTGACCCAAACCAACAGAACCAGTGATCATCGTCCTAAATCTGGAGGAAAACGCAAGACTTTAAAAGATAACAAAAATTGCTGAGTTGCAGATGACGTAGTACCGACATCACGCAAAAATATGGGGTCATGATGTAAATGCAGCCCTAATGCTGCGTTCACAATGAAGTGACTCAATTCCGATTTTTTGTCAAATCGGATTTTTTTTATTTTTTATTTTTACATTGTATTGTTACAGTCCAGGAAGAGCCTCCAAATAAACGCGACCTGTATGTGTTCTCCAGTGTGAACGGGCCAAAGACCTGAATGTGTCCCGCATGCGCAGTAGAGGGCGCAATAGCGTCAGCGTTCTCAGTGTTCTGCCAACCGCCGTAAAAAGAAGTGCTCAGTGTTTCCGGAAGTAAACATGGATGCTAACGGGTGAGCATAGCTTACACATTTAGGTAAGAATCGCATCGTTTAAATTGTACTTTCAGATATAGAAAGACAAGCATCATGAACTGTTTTTAATGATGTTTCTGTAGCTCACTGCGAGTGGTTGACCTACAGTGTAGAAATGCATTACGACTTAACATTAACAACTTAAGCACGAATTTGGGTTTACAGAAGCTAAATAAATAATTTACCAGTAGCTCCAAGCACATAGAAATAACATGGGTTAGCTTGTTGTTAGCGATAGCATTAAGTAATGACTTAAAACAATGTTAAGAATTACGACATTAAAAATACTAAAACACTATTTTAATAATTAAGTAAAATAGTAATTGTGCTTAAAATTAGTATTTTAAGTAATTCTTATTTTATGGATTCCGTTTAAGCACTTTCGCATTTTTTAGCCACATAGACACTTCCGGTGCGCAGGCAACAATATGTTAGCAGTGGCTCCTTGGTCGCTGCAGAACTATTAAGGATGCTTATAGAATTATTCATACGTCCTTAAAAGCTCCAACAACGACAAAGGATTTAAGCTGGATGTGTCAAACTTCAGAAAAAACTTCAAAGGTAAGTTGAATCATTTATGTGTTCACCATAATGCCTGACGTAGTTAACCGGACAGGCTACACAGATGTTATGTAAACCTTAAGTGTTTATATATATATGAGAATAAAAACCCACAGCAACAGTCAGAAACTTAATTTTGTTTTTTATCAGTAAACATTAAAGACAAACAGAGACTAGCAGTAATATTCAGCAGCAGGACGTCAGGGTTTGGCTCATTTGTGTCAAGTAAAGCAAACTTTCTTGGACCTCAAAAATCCAACAACACAAACAATCAAGAGTGAGTATTTCAAGTCAGACAACAAGAGGAGGTTCTCTTTGTGCTACAGTTTGGACTGAAATGGTTCCGTGAAGTTTAGCTGAGCCGTGTTCCTCAGTGAGGACCGGCCGACAGGTTCTGCTCTGGTTCCCGTCCAGAGCTGAACTTAAAATTCACTGAGTTACACACGCGTTCTCATTTTGAACGCATTTAAAGTTACATTACAGACACAACATAGTACATTTATTCACAATAATAGTACAAGAAAAACATCATTTACAAGAAACTGACCTATTCTTTGTGGAAGTGGTGTTTTTTGTAGAACCCTGGCAGTACCAGCAGGGGGAGCGGTTCTGCCTGCTTTCCATTTGCCTTATTAATTTCTAAATGAACTAACTTGAACAATTCTTCTTTTAAGTCGGAATTTTGACTTAGAATGTCAAAATCCAATATGGCTGTCACCTCACTAAGCCACAGTAAAAGTCACAGTAACGAATTTCAAATCAGATCCGTCAAACACATTGTGTAACTCATTGTAAACCTGTCACCGGGAAATAATTAGCCTGTTTTGCTAACAGAAGCTAGCCTAGAGACGGAGAAGAACAAGTGAATTTTCAGCTCAGAAAAGCGCTGAGCTGAATGCAATGTCTCTCAAAAACCCGAGTTAGAACTTCCAAAACGCAGCATGAACACAACACGGTGAACACTGCCCCCTACTGTCCCTCTCCATCTTGACAACACAAGTCGTTAGATTTGTTCACATTTTCCATCTCCTTCCTATATTTAAAACAAGTTTAGATTATTCCAGACTACTGAATAATCTTTAAAAAATTAGTAAACTCTTAAAATCTTCCCACCAACTCTGATGTTTAATAAAATTTATATTTTCCCACTTCGTCTGCACCTCCTGTTCACATGCAAACTTAGATTTTGGTGAGATTTTTAAAAACACTCCACCTGAGGTGTATCTGTGGTAACGTGATGTCCAAAGAGGATTAAGGAACATGTTGGACATGTCCTCCTCCGTCCTTCTACAACCTACAAAACAGAACCGTTTGTGTTATTTTGTTCACCCAACGTTGTCTTCTACAAAATTTAAATTTTAGTAAGCTTAATTTTATTCCCACCTGCTTTTGCAGGACTAGTATAAAATTGTTTTGATAAGAAACCAACAGACTGTGTAAATGCAGTTTTTTTTACAATATGGCAGTTATAAATATGTGGAGTAGAGCAGTGTGACCTGAGAATCCAGTTTCAACCCGTTTTTTTTCTTTTTCTGAAAGATTTAAGGTTACAAACATCATGTTGACTGACAATAAAAGCATATTTTCACAAAACTGAAATATTTTCAGTTCACGACTGTAAATGTTGGAAACAGAAGCGCCAGGATTAAAACATCTGCATCGTCCTGCAGCATCCAAACCCACATGTAAGAGCAGGAGAGTTGAGCAAGTCTTTTTTAATAGAACCTGAATTAGCTTATGTTTTTACAGTTTATCTGAGTAATGTTTGGCTCCATTTTCCAGATGGGTTCTTCCAATCAGCTGAGAGCAACAGATTGGACCTTTGCCTGAAGGAACAGGAAGTTCTTGTTGTGTTTCGGTTCCTCTGGAGAACCGACAACAAACCGTCCGAGTTAAATCCAGTTATCGGTCCAATTTAAAACGGACCACAGTTTATCTGAGCAAAGCCACATCTCCAGTCTATCTGAGCGCTGCTGCCCCCTAGCGGACAGGAGTGTACAGTGCGCCTCCCAGTCCCAGGTACTCCAGGTTCTCTGCTGCAGGGAGGAACATGCTGTTCCCAGTGAGCGCTCCAGTCTGCGGCGGGAAGGCAGCCTGGTAGTCGGCCTGGTAGTCGGGGTCGTCCATGCTGCCACTGGACACCAGGGGGAGCGAGTTTTGGTTGGTGTTCAGGTACTCCGGTCTGGAGAAGTTGGTCTCCGCCTCCTGGGAGGACAGCGACACGGGGCCCCAGCCCTCCGTCAGGTCCTCGTAGTTGGGATTGTAGATATCGGACAGCCTGCTGCTGGTTTCACTCCCAGGCTGGTTAACGTACTCTGGAACACAAACATCAGGAAGATTTATTTGGATCCTGGACTCAGCTGCTTTGGTGAAACTCTTCGTTTCAATTAGCAAAATATCCAAAATGCATCTGACTCATATCCTGTTTGACTCCATTATTGCGATCACTTCCTGATTTCTTGCAGGAAGTGATCGCTGATCAGAACCTACCGTGACCATCCAGGTCTTTGTCCAGCGCGTTCTGGGTCGGGTCGGAGATGTACCGGAGAGCGATGCTGTTCTCTCTCACCGGATGGCCATTCTAAAAAACACACATGTCAGACGGATTAGTGTCCATGTTGCATAAAACATTTCCATTATTTCACTTTACGTATTGTTCTGCCCCCTTGTGGTCAGCAGTAACAGGTCATGTGTGCTGAAATCAGACATAATAAAGAGTAGACCCCGCATTGGCTGCTCTGCTGCAGGAAATATGGCGGCCATCTTGGAGTGGTCGTCCCTCCTACTTGGCTAAACCAAAACAGCAGAAGAAGAAGCCTCAGCACTGCCGGATATTTTTGTTCAGATTGACGGACTATTTACGTGAGAGCTCAGGGGGAAAACGTTTCCCAAGTAAGATGAACATAATATTGTTTCTATTTTGTAAGTAGAATATTACTTTACTGTATTTATGTCCACCAGCGAAATGCCAGCTAGTGTTAGCTACAGTGTATTACTGAGGTTCAGCCCCGCTATGAAGCATATCTGAGATTCTGTAAATTTGAAAAAAGTTTTAATTATTCCCTAACATTGATTTAGATTATCCTACACAAGAGCGCTACCTTAGAATAAAACAATATTACATATAATTATAAATATTCTAATATCATGTGTTATAACATTCAAAAGTAAATATTACACAGGTGGCAAAGTATATTAGTTATATGTAATTCTTTCACTTTGTCAGAAGTAAGATACCAAATCTGATTTTATTTTGAAGGTTTCTTAAAGACACGATGTGAGGAAGAAATAGGAAATGTCTTTAAGGAGAGACGGATTCACTGCAGCACGGATGATCAGCGATGACAGGTGAGAGCAGTTCATCAGGCGTCTGTTCTTTACTACGGCTAAAACACCAACAGAACCGGCTCTGTTTTGTAAATTTCAAAATCAGTTAAGATATAAAACACAAAATGTTGATACATTTATGGCAAATATGTGAACAAAATTAATGTTTTAAATATCTAAGCTGCAAAAACCAGAGACAGGAAGGAAGGAAGGAAGGAAGGAAGGAAGGAACGAAGGAAGGAAGGAAGGAAAAAAACAAAAGTGCAAATGAAAGAATGACAAAGGAAAGAACAAAGGAAGGAAAGAAGAAGGAATAAATAAATAAAAGTTCCTCGTTTCTCTTACTCAATGAGACAAGTAGACAATGAAGGATGGAAGGACACAAGGAAGTAACAGGAAAGAAGGAAGAACATAAAACATGACCAAATGGAAAAGAGGTTTCAAATTCAACATCCTCCATACTTTTGACCTGGAATGTTACTGAAGTTTAAGTCCTGATTTTTCCAGACTACTCAGAAATCCTGATCTATGTAATTTAATTTTGTGTTAACAGTTTTATTAACTGATCTTATGGTTTTATAAGGATCAGTTTATTGAGACACATTCAGATGAAAATCTTGTCAGCTGTCTGTATGAGCAGCGGCCATGTAGGATTCTGAAACCCAGCCGGTGAGGAACCTCAGACTGAAAACCCCAGGACTTTTTCAGGCTGCTGTTGGGTTAGCATCAGAGTTTTTACCGCCGGGATGCAGGGCTCGCTGCCCTGGCGGTTTATCCGTTTGTACGGCAGCAGGTATTCATCGGCGTCGACGGCGTCGTCATCAGAGCTCAGCAGGCGGGAGAAAAGCCTCCGGTCGGACGGACTTGGCAGGTTGCCCTGGGAAACAAGTCAGAGACCATCAAATATAGTTTATTATCCCAAATTTGATTAGATTCACTTCTTAATGTTCAGTTACTGAATGAAAATCATTTATATTTTAAAAGTAAAGTTGTTCTGTTAGTGTTTTATAGTAGGATCAGGTGGAGCGGGTGGGGTTGGTGGAGCAGGTGGGGTTGGTGGCGTACCTGTATGACCAGGTACCTGGACGGGTCCCGGGCCATCTGGGAGAACTCGCCCACCAGCTCTCTGAACCTGGGTCTGCTGGACGGGTCGATCATCCAGCCTGCAGGCAGACGGGGACAACACACTACCATGAGGAAGCAGCCCCAGCCAGCCTGCAGCGCCACCTGCAGGGTCAGCGCTTACACTTCAGGATGATCATGTAGACTTCAATGGTGCAGATGGGAGGCTGCGGCAGCCGCTCTCCGTTCTCCAGCACCGAGGCGATCTCCTTGGCCGGGATGCCGTCGTACGGTTTGGATCCGAACGTCATCAACTCCCAAACCGTCACACCTGCAGAGACAGAAGTGGCTTTAGCTACGTTAGCCTAGCCTAGCCTAGCAATAACACCACATAAACAGAAAAAGAACAATTTCCTTATTTTCTGCAGGAAAGCCATTTATAGCTAGAATGACTCGTAGCTGTCCTGTCAACGGATTCTTCTACCCGATTTGTGGATCTCGGGTAGATAAAATATCACCTGAACTTTGACCCCAAATCCCAGAGGAGGTAGAAAGGAAGCTTCATAGATGCAGAACAGAGAGAGAAGGAAGAAGTTCAAGTTCCATCGATCATATCCCCTACTCCAACATCTTTCTGACCTCACGGCCAACCGGGGGTTTAAAGAGGAGCAGCAAAAGCAAACGAGGCGGATTAGCAGAGCATGCTAATTGATGGAGTCATCAGGATGTGTTGCTGTGTTACTAATGTTTCTGGTGCCTGGATGTTGAACTGTTGGGCTGCAACAGTCTCCAGTCAGAGCCTTCTTCAGATTTGTGGCTTGACTGACTGCTACTGGAGAAACGTCCTGAGCTCCATAAACCACATCCTTTCAACGCAAGATGGGATTTCAGCTAAACTAAGAGCCCTAAGTTTTAACTTTTAGTAACGCAAATCACTCATGCAAACAGGAAAACTGGTAAGATTTCCACGATCAGACTAAATACAATCAGGAATTAATCAATATAATCAGGATTACATGCCAACACTGATGTTCAGTATCTGTTCAGTGTACGAAAATCTCACTCTGCTTTGAGTCTCAAGCATTTAACATGTTGAACAAGAGATGATAACGTGCAATCAAAAAATATCTTATTCAGTATTGATCCTCTGGCTGTGCAGTTTCAGATGTTTAAACCGGCTAACAGGAGGCAGAGGGTGAAGGCAGGTAGGGGGCGCTGTGGGGACGATTCCTCACCGTAGCTCCACACGTCGCTCTGATGGGTGTAGGTCCACTGGAGGATCGACTCCAAAGCCATCCACTTAATGGGAACCTGTCCACAGAGATACAGCGGTGATTCATCTCTGACATGTTTTCAGTCCGAACAGAAGCCAACAGGCATTGCCAGGGCACCTTTCCTCCGTCGGCGTGGTATTCCTTCTCGTCAGCCGTCAGCAGCTTGGACAGACCGAAGTCTGTGATCTTGACGTGGTTCGGGTTTTTCAGCAGGACGTTCCTGGCTGCCAGGTCGCGGTGCACCAGGTGGCGCTCTTCCAGGTAGTTCATCCCCTGAACCAGCAGGGCGCAGCGTGTCATTTAACAAACCAGAACTCATCAGTAAAAACATAAATAAATATTTGAATTCCATTATTTTGTCCAGGTTACCATGAAATGTTGGTTTTAACTTTAAGTCAATGTTGGGAAAAGTTCCCCAGACCGTGTGATCCAGAACAACCCAAATTCACTCTAATCTCATTTACATTTTCCCAGCATCTAAACATTTCAGATGGGACTGAAGAGATTAACACTCCTTCATCCTGATGCGTTCAGGTTAACGAGCCTCAGCAGGATTACCGAGCGCCGAGGTTCCTGGCTCACCTTGGCGATCTGAACACACCAGTTCAGCAGCCACTGGCCGCAGATCCGCTCCTGGTGCTGCCGGACGTAGTCCAGCAGGCAGCCGTACGGCATCAGCTGCGTCACCAGCTGCACGGCCGACGTCAGGCAGATGCCCAGCAGGCGGCAGACGTGAGGATGGTCCACGCTCGCCATCACGTACGCCTCCTGCAGGGAAACCCGCAGAGTCACAAACACCAACGGTCCATGAATATCACACATTCATGACCTGCAGGTCATCTTTAATAAAGAATTAAAACCTGCAGCGTCAGAAACACCAACGGTCCATAAACACAACGACACGGCAGAGCAGGTCAGAAATATCATCTGGTCATCTTTAATAAAGAATTACTTCCATCCATCCATCCATTTTCTAACACCCTGGTCCCTAATGGGGTCGGGAGCTGCTGCCTCTCCAGCTAACGTTCCGGGCGAGAGGCGGGGGCACCTGGACAGGTCGCCAGTCTGTCGCAGGGCAACATAAATAAATAATTACTTTATAAAATAAAACACGGTTTGATGCTGTAAGAGTCAAATTCACTTAATTAATAATTAACTATCTGTGTATATAACTATGCAGAGAAATACGAAAGTATGAACTGTTTTAGTTACATTAATAGTCGATAAACAGAAGAACTGCAGATATTTAGCTGGTTAGACATATTTAGTTAATTAAAAACTCATTTATAAATGATAAACTCATTTATAGCTATGTGATGTGGAATGTTTGTTCCAAAAACTAATAAATACTGCATTATTTAAAAAACTGATGAAGTGATTTTAAATCAGAAATTCACTTTATGAAACCACAGAATAATGTTAATTTGTTCATATGCCGTATTAATTCTGATTTATGCAACAATTAAAACGGAGATGGCAGAAATTCAAATATACATTTTATCTTTTTGCCCTTTTTTCATCCTTTGATTTTTTAATTTATCAAGTGAAAATTGTCCTACATGAGTTTCCTTTACATGTAAATGTTTTCACTTGCTAACATTTTCTGACTGTTTACTTTTGAACTTAATATTCATTCTGAAAACATTTCAATCCAAATCTCAGTTTATCCAAATGGTCACTGCTACGCTCACCTTCTGTTTTGTGACAGAATTTTCTGTATTTTCTTTGTATTATTGTCCAGTGTAACGTATTGTGGCTTAACGTCCATTCCCATCAATCACCTTTAACTGTGAATGATACATATGCAGCGTATTGTCACATATGGTAGGAAACAGCAGCTCTTGGAGATGTGCTGCATGGATGAGTCCTACAGTGATGTGCAACATGATCTCTGAAGGTTTGAAATGAAGAACTGAAGGACGGAGGCAGGAGAGTCCATCAGGATACCAACAGGAAACTGTTGAATCCCAGAAAGAATGTAAATCCATTAATGTTTCTCTGCTAATGAATCACTTCGGCCTGTGGGATCAGCGGTAAGCTCAGGATTGGTTTGTGATTAACCATGAGAAAATCTGGGCAGAAACGGAGACAGTAATCCTAATAAATACTGGTGCTGTCCAAAGGGAACAAACCCAACACCGTACTGAGCCTTGTTCTTTCTGTTCAGAAGAGCCAACACAGTTAAAGATGTAAAACACAAGACAAGATGAAGGTGGGAGTCCCACCACCGAACCAGAGGAGAAGCAAAGCCTTACGTCCAGAACTTCCTGGTTGACTTTAGGTGACGTAGCCTCTCTCAGAACTTTGATGGCGACTGGGATCCGGATGTTTTCTCCGTCAGGGTTCCACAAACCCTGAACAGGGAGGCATGAAGTGAGTTATTTCATCATCTCAGGAGGAAAGAGTTTCTAACGAGGTCTTCTGTTTTCAGTTAGTGTTGGCACCTTATAGACCGTCCCAAAGGCCCCGGAGCCCAGAACTCGGTCCTTCTTGAACTCCGTCTCCTTCAGGATTCTCAGGAAGGCCTGGTTGGGAGCCTGACCGCTCGGAGTTAACGGCTCCACCAGCTGCAACGTGTCCAACAACATCAAGCACAACCAGCTTCGGACTCAGAGAGTTTGTCTCTGTTTGACATTCTCAAATTACTTCCAAAGCCAGAGTTGTGCTTCAAGAGTGATGCTCACCTCCTTCTCTTGGAGCAGGCGCCGTATTGTCCTCTTCCGTTTGACTCGCCGGCGCCGCAGCAGAACCAGGATGAGCAGCGACACAATTACAGTGATCAGGAGTCCACTGACCACACCCACTGCCAGAGAGGAGTGTCCGCTACCGCTGGTGGGAAACAAAGAGACCAAAAAACAGATGAGTCAAAAAACGGTCCGGTTTATACACCTTCTGATCCAAACTGAAAGAAATCATCATGTGAACTTCCAGGGGCATTTACATTGACATAATCAGATTAATTCCTGATCAATATGATGTCATTATTTCTATCCCGCCCAATGACTCACAGGAAGGTTGACTGGTGTGAAGACGGTTAAGCTAACCCAACAGATTGATGCTATGTTTGGGCAGAGCATTGCTACTGAATTTGGTGTTGATGTGTAAATTATTTATTTTTTTCTATTTTCTTTTGAAAGAAGTTGGTAAGTTCACAACAGATCCTGTTAGTTCAGGTGGTTCAGTCACAGAACAGTTCGCCAACCAGTCGACTGGCAAATAAACTCAGCATTGTTGTTGTTTTTGTGTTCATGTGTTCATGTTTTGCTGTATGTTTGTGATTTTTATTTGTAGTTTTACCCTTTGCATCCAGACAGTCCAGGACCAGAACACCTGCAGACACAGACAGTAAAATAAACCTTCAGTTCTTTTCTCTGCTGGTTTGAACTTCTCAGACCTTTCACGATGAAGTCTCAGGAAGAGGTTTTACCCTTGGGTGCAGTTCTGATGGCACGGCTGGCATTGGCCCATCCTATCCGCATATTTCCAGATCAGAGTGTCTCCGTCTCCCATCATGCCGTGCGGGCAGCGAGGGATGCATTGGGGGCCATCTTGAAAGTGCGCACACTTGGAGCAGTTGGCTGGCCCCTGCACAAAAAAGGGTTTAATACTCAGAGATAACAGAAATTCATGCAAAGTATTTAATTCAAATTGCAACAAATTATGGCAAAAGGTCAGTTTATGGAATCAAAGAGAGTTTCATCTCAGAAGAAGATGTGGGATACTTTTTGGATCTGCAGTGTTTCTCCTGTGAGTAAAATGGATTCCGAATTAAAATGTAAAAGCTATAATCTTTCAGACATTGGTTGAGTTGATGTGAACTCACTGGACCATAGCAGGTCAGGCTGTCAGTCTGCAGCAAACACTCCTGGTGACACTGAACACACCTGCCGTCCACCTGGGCCTCTCTGGGTTCACTGCACCAAGAAAATGAAATCAATCAAGTAAAATTAAATCAGAACTATAGCTGATGTGCAGACTGCAGGCCTCTCACCCCTGCAGCAGGTTGCAGAATGCCACACAGCGCCCCCCTCTGTCCACATGGAGACAGGAGACACACATTGTAGGCCCCGGGCCCCAGCAGCCGTCCTTTGAGCACTCGTGGTTGCAGGTTTGATTCTCACTGCTGGCTTCATTCTGTATGACCTGGTCCTTAGATCGGAACAAGCGCCTCCAGTTGACGGTGTTGGTGTAGCGCAGCTCTGGCATGTTCTTCAGGATCACATTCCCAGCGCTCACCTCCTTCAGGGAGCGCAGACCGAGCCACTGCAAGTGATTCACCTGAACCACCACAAAGCTGAACCCTCTGGGAGGAAAACATTCAGTTGGTCCACAGCTGGGAAAACTACATGCAGAAAGAAACCCAGAAACTCACCTGGAAAACGTAGTTCTTCCTCTGATAATTTCCAGGTTCTCGAACACTGACAGAGACGTCATGTTTTCAGGCCACCACATGATCACTAGGTAACCTGCGACACCAACAAGCTGAACTCCAAGGCTGGTTTCTGCAGACATGTTTCTGATCTAATGGCAAAGCTAACAAGAAAACCTACCAGTGATTTCCTTCACTGTCGTCAGGTTCCACAGATGCTCAGGATCCATCGGCCCGATGTTGTAATGCGGATCCCTGGAAGAACAGCCGTTACATAATCACCGACATCAGAGCAGAACATTCAACTAGAATCAGTTTCAGAGACAATAACAGTCAATACATAAAACCAGGCACAGCTTTCAGTTTGGACAATTAAACTCTGGATTTATGGATCTTACATTGTTTCGCATGTTGGCATCAATCAAACATTCGTTTGTGAAGCATGAAAAAACTTGGATCATCCTGTTGAACTGGACCTGAGAGCTTTTGGACTCTTTATGGAGTCTAATTTTCTGAATCCAAACACTGATCAGTGGCTCACCTGCATTCAGAATAATAACTTACTGACTCCATATGCCTGCATTAATCAGTAGGAAGGAGCTTTAATTTTCAAGGAGCAAATTTAAGAGTCTGTGTTGCCGTTGGTGACCTGTCCAGGTTGACCCTTGCAGATCGGCACCAGGCCCCTTCATGACCCCACAGAGGGCCAGCATGATGGATGATGGAAGGACAGAAATGTAAGAAGAAAAGATGACGACGTTCTCACCCTTCAAAGGAGTTCTTGTTGAGGATGATGTCGCCGTTGATCTTGGTGCAGTTCCTGAAGGACCCAATGTTGGTTGAGTTGACAGCAATAGTGTTGGTTAGAGACCCGATTCCAATTCCATCGCACACTGCAGGAAGAACAAGAACAACTCTGGGAATCTGCTCTGTGTGTGTATATGTGTGTGTGTGTATGTATGTGCGTGCGTGTGTGTGCCTTGGTCTTACCTTTGGGACAGACTCCGTCGCATGGCTTGCAGCTCCGTTTGCCATTCTCATCTACCTCATGCATTCCTGCACCGCAAGAGCGAACACATGCGCCCTCTGTCTCTACGTAGTTACCTGTGAATAAAGACAAACGTTAAGACAACATCAGAGACGAAACAACGGGCAACTTACTGACAGATGTTTACCAGCTGCAGGACAGATCTAAAGCTGCATTTCCAGGAACCTCAAAACATCGTCACATAATCAGTTCTTCATCTGAAGTGAGCTATTTCTACATGTAACACTTTTTATACTTACTCGGGCATTCCTTGACACAAGCGGCTCCGAAAGTGTACTTGGTGTTGGGGTTGTCCACCACCTGGTGGCTGGCACGGTCATAGATTTTCGGCGGAGGACAGGTGTCCTTACAGGTCCCATCATCGTTGAAGTCCCTACAGGCCTATAGAAACCAAATGAAACAAAGACTGGACATGAGCCGTACGTCTGTTAACTAAACAGTAGAGCGGATCTTTGTGAGCCACAGGAAGCAAAACTCTTTGGAACTGTTGAGAAGGTTATGTCTGAGCAGAAAGAAATTTATAAAAATCTCAATGAATTTCCACCGGAGATAAAGAAAAGTTCAGTCCAAAGCCCAGATGGTGAAACCCACTCACTACCTACATGATGATCATCAATGTTCTTTATATTTATGGCTTGTAACTTGTAGACCAAAATACATGGTTTACACTTTTTTAGCTAACATATTGAATATAACATGGAATAATCTTCTCCTTAACCTAGGGTGAAGCCCAGACTTCCCTCTGCCTGTCACTGGAGTCAGCTCCTCTTTGTGGCCAGAGATGGAGTAGGAACGTGGATCAACTAGTAAATCAAGACTTTCGTCTTTTGACTCAGCTCTCTTTTCACCACAACAGACCGGTACAGCACTGGCTTCACTGCAGACGCAGCACCAATCCACCCATCAGTCTCTTGCTCCATTTTCCCTCGTCTGTGAACAAGACCTCGAGATACTTCAGCTCCTCCACTTGGGACAGGACATTGTCCCTGATCTGGAAAAGACACTCTACCCTTTTCTGGCTCAAGACCATGGTCAACACTCGGTTGCAAATCCCTCCAGTGAAACCTGGAGATTACGGTTTGATGAAGGCAGAAGAACCACCTCGTTTACAAAAAGCAGAGATCTGAATGTCAGACCACCACAATGGATCCTTAAGATCCTGGTTGTGCCTAAAAAACTGGTCCATAGAAGTTGTGAACAGGACAGTTACAAGGGACAACTCTCACTGGAAACAAGTCTTTTTAACCTCTGCCAGCTCTTGCACCAGTCTAAACCTAACAGCCTGAATCAAAGGACCTATAACCTCACCCTCCTGCAGTGACCTCACAGCTGAACACCTCCAAGTCCACAAAGCACCTGTAGACTGGTTGGCTGAATTCCCAAGCTTTTCCATAAAAGTAATTATGGAAATTAAGAATATTAGTTTATGTGGTGATCAGTAGCAACATTCATGAAAAAAGTCATTGAAGTCAATAGTACTTTTACATTAAATGTGATTATGATCATCTGATACGGACCAGACAGTCTGTGGCTCTGGGTCCGGTGCAGCCCGCAGCACAGTGTTCGTTGCAGCAGTCGATGGGTTTGGGGCCGCGGCACCTCCTGCTGCACTGCTCAGCACACAGCAGCTTGGTGACTAATGGAGGCAGAGGCAGATTCATAAACTAACTCGACACAAAGAGCCAGGATGGTGGAAGGTAAAAGAAACAGTGGAAGACTTTACATTTCTGGCAGTGACCCGGTCCGGGTGCCCAACACGACCCGTTAACACAGCTGGGGTCACACTTCTGACCTGCAAACACATCCATGTTACTAACAATGTTCAGCCAGGATGAGAACATTAATGAATATTTTAGAAATGTTTTCCATACATTGGCGTTCAAACGTGTGTGGTGTGAGGTACATGGAGAGATTGCTGGTTTTATCCACGATATCCCACCAGTTGATGGTTTCCATGTTGCACAGCAGAGGGTTGTGGCTGACCTTCACTCCTCCTGACACAATCTCTGTTGGAGGCAAACAAAGTGTAACAATGAATGTCTGTAAAAATACAGGTTTCACTCATCAACTGACAAATTGTTCATGATGCATTTCAGCAACTTTAAAAATACATTGAGGATCAACAAGAGACTGAACATGAAATCAGAAACATGACAGCAGACGTTAGATTAGATGCTGAGTAGATGTTTCCATCCTTGAACGTTTTAATCCTGACAAGAAGAACCTGAATAATCTGGAGGTTATTCATAGATGTGACATTTCTGACTGGAGCTTTTCCTTTTTCACTAAACGTTTCTGCTTCTGTAAACCGTTTTGTGGTAAAAAGCATAAATTGATTAACCAGCCACTAAACCAGTCCAGCATTATGAAACCATGTGTTCACAGCAGAGGCGTGACTCAACCAAACCAATTAAGCTGAACGTCATACGTCATCAGGCACAAATTGTCAAGGAGCGGTCTGTTTCCTGCTGTCAGATCTCAATGTTCTGTTGAAAGAAGGCTTTTAAACGATCCTACAGCTCCACCCACTCAACCAGCTGCCAAGAACTCCAACTGACAAACCTTTATTTGCGCAATCCTGTGGGTTTTAAAGCTCCTCTAAAGTGTAGGACAAGCATGCCTTGTCCTACACTTTTCTGACACATCAGCTAATATTCCCTCAACTACAGACTTTCTCTGCGGTTTTGTTGGTGTGGGACGCTTCTGTAATGTTGACCCTTCTCCTTCTGATTGGTGACACTTGCTTGTGTTTATAACATCATCCAGATGCTGCACCCACCGGTCAGGTTGCTGAGCTGCAGCTGCTTCAGGCCAACCTGGTAAACCACTGACGACGACAGGTTCCTGAAGTAGTTGGACATGACCAGCAGGGCGTACTTGCCCTCATGGAGGTTCTGTCCCCGGATCAGACGCAGATTTACCAGTGGGATGGTGGACACCTCGTTCATGGCAATCAGGACGTAACCCCCAACTTCCTGGATGGACTGAGGAGACGGAGAGAAAGAGCTGAAGACCTGAAACTATCCAATAACCTTCAGCCGAGGCATTACTACAGGGTTTACATTAACTAGTCAGTTCAATATTTTATGAGAAACAACTGGCAGCTCAAATCCCAAATTAATGATCAAATTTAAAAGAGGTTTTATCACAAAAGATCGTTTCTTGAGTTTAGGAGCCTTTTTTGCCTGAATGATTATTCATTCGAAGAACAGATGAACTACTGAACAAAGATCACAGGAAAATCTGGTTAGAACAAAAACAGAGACGATGTCTGGATCAGGAGTTTTGTTTGCGTGTCAAAACCTTTCAGAAGATAAAAATGTAAACCTTAAAAGAACAAAGAGCTGAAAGTGACGTGATCAGTTTGACATGTCAGGTGTTGCAACATCTTTAAAAACTTTATCAGGAGTTTGATCAGAAACATGTCCGTCTGGAGGGAGAACCAGCAGCGCCTGACGTAGCGTGATGACGTGACACGGACCGGACTCACCTGGAGGAAGGACAGGTCCTGGTGCTCCTGGGTGTAGGTGATCTCCAGGTTCTCCAGAACCACGTTGCAGCCGGAGTACATCTTCTTCATGACGTGGTAGTGATGCTCATGATTGTCCAGCATGGTCAGCTGGTTGCTCATCCCCTGGCACACTGAAAGGAGACACACAGAGAGTTCACTGCAGTTCCTCTACCTGCCACTGAGTTGTGCTGTTTCCCCGGTGACCATGGCAACACAGAGTTTAAGGAGAAAAGATTCAGTTTTAATCTGCTGCAAGATTAAAAACTGAGTCAGAATAATTTGGTGAGAAATTTACTGCAGCATCAAACTTCTGCTCTTAGAAAATTACAGACAGCTGATCATTCAGAGCCTTAAAAGTATTCGCTCCCTTACAGATTTTAAAATTAATTATTTTTGGTTAAAAACCCAACATTGATATCAAACAAATAAAACTTCTCTTTACTAAGGGAATTCAAATATATCACCCAATTCATTCTCACTCTTCCTCATTCTTCAGACGCGTGCCGATGTTTTACGGTTACACCCTCTGAGTTGTTAGGTGAAGTTTCCACTCAAACACTTAAAGGAGCATAAAGAGAGGAGGCCAGAGGAGTGGCACATCCCAGCAGCAAAGGCTGAACAAGCCAGCGAGGAATGAAGCTCTGCAGGCTCACGTCTCTGTTAGAAACAAACCGGCAGCTCAGGAGTCAGAGGTCAAGGGTCGGTAAGATCTCTGAGCAGGTTCTGCTTCTGAAATGTGAACTGAATCAGTTCCTGTCTCTGAGCAGAATGACTCACAGCAGGCTGGTTTTCCTGCTGCTCTCATTCAGCCACACAGATCAGATCGAACCATTTCAGGAAGGAAGCCATGTTGGAACATCATCAGACTCAGCATCCTGCTGACAGTCAGAACCAATCAAAAGGCCAGAAATCAGAATCAAAGGGTTTTACTTTTATCAGCTCTGAACTGGAATCAGCAGTAAATTTTTTTGAAACTTGTTAAAAGCATTAAAACAAAAACTTCCACCAATTCTATCCATAAACACATAAACTGAAAGTAAAAATCAGATGCAGGTGAGAAACTTTTGCTTCATTTTTTTCCCATTTGGTTTCAAAATGACATTTCTAAGCAGTCAGACCTCAAAGAAAACTGGAAATCAGACAAGTTGATCCGTTTCTGCTGGGAAAGTTCACACCACAGCTGCTGTAACTAAACCTAAAGGACAAATAAATGAACTGAATGATGGTCTGTTCAGGCTGAAGGAGGAGTTATTGATGACTGGAGGCTGATCGGAGCTGATGGGCCCCAGGTGGAGTTCTCCTGGGGCCCCGCTGACCTTTGGGCCGGCCCTGGACGGACCGTCCACCAGATGAACCAACGTGTGTCCAACACCAACAGCTCAGAGATGAACGGCGGTTTGTTCGGACTCCCTGACATGCAGATGCTTCTCCCTCTGCTGATGAACTGATGAAGTCTTTCCTCCGAACTCTGAGTCTCTGGCTGATCTCCGATTGGCTGACTTCCTGCTGTGATGTCACAGAACCAACACAGCTGAGCTGGGAGTGATCCTGATTGGCTGCCGGCTGGCTGAGGGGCCGTCCCATTGGCTGGAGCCTCATGGGGAACGCTCCACATCTGGACTCAGACGTAATGACTTTTCTTATTTATTCCTTTCTTTCCATCTCCATCCCTCCTTCATGTATCCTGATCCTCTGTTTTCTCCAGGTTTTCCATCTATTTTCACTCCTTCATTCTTTTCCTTCCTGTCTGTTTTCTTCCCTTCTTCCGGTGTCTCTGTCCTCAGTCTGCATCTCCATCCCTCCTTCCGTCCTCCCACTCCTCCCAGGTGTCTCTTCTCTCCCACTCGTTTATTCCCATCCCTACATCGAAGATTCCCAAACATCCTTGTTTTCCTTCTCTCCTCAACATGAGGAATGCATTCATTCCTCATTCCTCATTTCTCAGAGTCTCCTCTCCAAACCGCTCAGATCTCAAACCTGTTCATCAGAATTCCCTCCTGCCGACTCGTTCAGTTATTCCAGAGGAATCGTCTCATCCAGGCTGCATGCAGCCGTTCGGTCCAGTTTGTGTTGATTTCACACGGTTCTTTACAGAATCACAACCAGAACGGAACCGGACCAGAACTCGACCAAAACAATCAAAACATGACGGGACGAGATTGATGAGCTCAGAGAAACATGAGCCGTGAAACGGACATGAGCAGAACCCGGTTGGCTTCCTGCACGGCAAACTAAACCAACACAAAAACACAACTAATTATTATTATGGTTACGCTTTTGTGGATATTTCCAAAAATAACTGAAACATAAATAAATAAAAATGAATTTAAGAAAACATTTTAAAAATGTGCCAAAGCAAATGTGGCAACAAGCTAAAATATTCTGAAAGACGATGAATCTGATCATGTAAATCCACAAAGTCGGAACAAAATACCATAAATTCCTGCATGTTTTCATCTGTGGATGTAAAACGACAAACTGAACATTTTAACAAGGCGACCCGTCAGCTTCCAGGTCCGGGATGGTTCCACACACACTGAGTCACATGGAAACAACAAAAACTTCTTTCCTTCCTGTTTTCTATATTTGCTGCTTTATTCCCTACAGTGTGATTTTTCCTCATTGTTCTGAGTGGCTGTAAATACCATGAAGTCCCAGATAACTCAGACTCCGAGCAGCTGCAGCAGAAAGTTCCCCGTTTCTCTGGTTTTAATAGAAAACTCTGTGGAAGGTGACGTGACGGAAACAGACGGTTTGTTTGCTCAGGAACAGGTCGGGCCTGTCTGCGTCTTCAGCAGCTCCACTGAAACCCGACGCAGGTGAAGCTGAGAGTTAAAGATAGAAACAAATGACGACAAAATTCATGTCACAAACCAAAGAGTTCATATTCATGTTCAGCTCCATTAGTGCAAAAACACTAAACAAGTGTTTTGTCTAGTTTCTCATACAAATACTTTAGTACCCATCATGCATCATGCAGAGGATTTAACAGCAGGATCATTATAGAATTACTTAGACAATATGACACTGTGATGCAACACAGTTGGCCTTCAGTTTCTCCCTCTGTTTGCTCCATTTTAATGTAATTATGCACAGTTATAAAAACAATGAAGCTGATGTGTCAGAACAGGAAATATCACTGGAATATCCCAAAGCTCAGCTCAACATTTCATCTGATGTGTAAATAAGAAATCTTGATGGTTTTCTTTTGGTCAGCTGAACTTCATATGAACAGTTTTTATGTCTGTGCTGCAAAATGAAACTTTTTAAACTCATTCCTCTTTTCTAAGCCCTAAAAGTCCAAATTTTCCATGAACTGAGGCAGACGGATCAGAACCCGTCACATGTTGGTTTAACGAACTCCGTTCTGTTATCACAAGTGAATCTCTGCTTGTTTTACTCGCTGCCGTCAGTTTAGTGGAAATGAATGTTCCTGAAACTGTCTACCTGCAGCAGATCACAATCACAGCGCCGGCCAATCAGAGCTCAGAGGGAGGACAGTTCAGCCTTTTTCTCAAAAAACAGGAGATGGAGGGCGAGATAAGACTCACTCACACACACACACACGTCTGGAACCTGCATGGCACATTGTTTCTCTCATTGCAACATTCCTGTTTTGGTTCTGCTGAAGGAAATTCTGGGCTCAGACAGACGTGTGTTTGTCAGGACGATTGGATTATCAGGAGTCGACCAGCTGATGATTCCTCAACATGCTCTCTGTGTTCAGCCTGAACTGAGCCTCCCTGTTTGACACACTGAGCCGCTCAACCCATGAACCCAAACTGAGTCAACAAGACCTGAACATGTTGACCCGAAGTCTGACTTTAGACCCAGAAACAAGTTTAGGTCCAAACAGGTTCTGGGAACTGATGCTGTTCCTGGAGATCGTAGCTTTTCTCAGCTCCTTTCCTGATTTTAGGATAAATTCCTCAGGATTTTAACCTTCATCACCAGACGCTTTTCATTCCTCGTATGTTTCTAAACTTATGATTCCAGACAAAACGACAAACAACGATGGATTCTCTCAGTTAAACTACTGAGTGTGGATCTGAGGAGTCCCAGGAGGAAACCTTTACATGCACAGAGAGAAAATGCAAACTCCAGGCTGGGATTCAAACCCACAACCTTCCTGCTGCAAGGCATCAGTAACAACAACTGATCCACCAAATGTGAGACCTAATTCAATAAATCCATCACTTTCACCAAATTCAACCAAAGCAAGACGACTGGACCTGCAGACGTTTGTCTTCACCGCTCATTCTGACTGCAAACCTGAAACTATTCAAACTTTAAGGATGCAGGTCAGAACAGAGAGCAGAAAGACAAAAACAAACTCTTCATTAATGAGAAACGGTCTTTCACACTGCAGGATTATTAATCCATGAAACCAAACTGAATCTTCAGGTTGAAGAAACAACCAGAAAAACCTTTAGATGTGAAAGAAACCAGCAGATTTTACCTGTAAAGTCGTTTTTTTCCTAAACTTTGTAGGATTTGAAAAGTCTCTGCTTTTCTGTGGTACATGTTTCTAAAATATAAAAATGATTAATTGATCTTTGCAGCAAGCAGTCCGAGTCCCCCTGCAGAGGAAGACCTCTGTCTGTAATAAACAATCTGTGCGTCTCGTCTGTCAGGTTGAACCTGTGATGAGCAGAAACCTCCTCAGTGGATCCTGTTTGTTTTTCAGATGGAATCAGTGAAGCTGCCGGCCTGCCTGGACCTGCAGCTCCGTGCTTCTGTCTCCGTTTTCCTTCCTGCTCATCGACTTCGCAGCTTTTCCATCCAGTCCTGTTTGATGGAGCGCGAAGCGTAAAGCGGCTCGATGGCAGCAGATTATTTGTGACTGGAAACCTTAACAGTGTCTCTAATGAAAGTTTGCTGACACGGAATCGACAGTTTTCCGCTCTGAACGCCTGCAGCTCCAATCAATGGAAACGTTTGTTGTTCCACTTCAAATCGTTCTGGTTTTAAACTGCAGTTAAAAGCTTTTATTGATTCATATGATCGACTGAACTCAGCTCTGACCTTCCAGATGAACCGATTCCATAAGCATCTTTAAAATCCACCAGCAGAATTTCAGAAAGTTTTTACTCATTTCTGGTCCAGATTAAAACGGCTGAGGCTGTAAAAACTGATAAAAATCAACATCCAGTCCTGAAAACATCTGCAGGAAAACAGAAGCTGGTCTGATCAGCTGCTGCAGGCCAACTTTTAACTAGATACTTTTTATCAAACACAAAATAATCAGGTTTTTTATTTTCATTCAGTTAAAGCGACAGGAACACATTTGGCTTTGTGACAATCTGCTGGAGATCCGATAAAAACGGATCATTCCTGGAGTTTAGGACCGACAGACTCATCAGTTTATTGTGTTTAAAACATTTTTCTAAAAATGTTCATGAACTGAAAAGGAAGCCAAAGGAAATCCAGGAAAATCCGAACAAATCCAGAGAAACTGGACTCTGAGCTGGTTCCAGATCAGCCCAACCTGCTGCCCAAAAACTACAAAAATCAATTTAACTGAATAAAATGTTTCCTGTGAACCTCATAAAAATCAGCAGCAGGTTTTTAAAGTCACTGAATAATCGAGTTCATTGTGGTTTGAATACTGACTAAAATAATCATCATGATTTTCTTCGTGGTCTTTACGTCCTCATGGAGCTCACAGACATTCCTCTTACTTTAAATAGGACAGTGAGTTCAGCTGAATCCTCGACACGTTTTCCAGCCACAAAATGAACGAAAAATATAAAAAATGATGAGGGGAGAACAGAAAGAGCTGCTAATAATAATAATAATAATAATAATAATACACTATGTTATTCTAACTGGCCCCGCCTCTCGCCTGGTTAGCTGGAGATGCACCAGTGACCCTCCTGACCCCGTTAGGGACAAGGAAAATGGATGGATGTTTAATATGACATTCATCAAGTGACTCTTATTGGGATAAAATAACGGCTGCATGTCGTCATCCTCAGTCTGCAGGTTGGTGACCTTGACCTCTGACCTGCAGCAGGTCCCAGGGTCCCTCGGTGTTGGAGATGCTGCTCTGATCAACCAGTTGAGAATCTGCAAAGTCAGCAGATTCAGTCTCAGCTGATCCGACCCAGAAAGTCTGAGTGAAAACGCTCAGAGCCGCTTCATCCTGCAGGATGGAAGCTGCAGCTCTGTGACCTTTGCTTCTGAAGGTCACAGCAGACTGAACAGGAAATGGGTCGATTTCCCTGAACAGAACCTGAACCGGGCAGAAGAGAACCTGCTGGAACATCAGCAGCTAATCACTAAATCTTCCCTGTGCAGTGTGTGTTAGCGGGGAGTGTGTGTGTGTGTGTGTGTGTGTGTGTGTGTGTGTGTGTGTGTGTGCCTCGCCTGCAGCGCTGCGCGGCTCAGAGCGAGACGCTGCTTGTCCTCGGCCTGCAGCTCCGTCTCTCTGCGGCTCTTAGAGGAAAATTCCAGCGTCGGTCTCATCCTGACAGTTAACCGTAAAGCTGCGTTTCCCGAACACGGTGGCGGCTTCCCGTTAACTGCTGCAGCACCGGGTTCTGCAGAAGAACCGGGTCAGGGTTCTGCTGCAGGTGGATTAGCAGCCGTGACCTCTGACCCGCTGCGTGTCGAGGCAACATGGATCCTGAAAAGCTCCGCGGTCACGGCTGAGGAAGAAAACTGTGCAGGGCTCAGGTTTCCATGACGACCGCAGCTTTAAGATAACACCGAGGTTTCAGTGAATTCCTCAGAGCCATCATCATCATCATCATCATCATCATCATCATGGCTGTGATTGACCTGCTGGTGAAG
>NW_006800436.1:258673-264080 GCF_000485575.1 Poecilia formosa | reverse complement strand
CTGCAGCTGAGTGAAGATGCTGCAGCTGAGTGAAGATGCTGCAGCTGAGTGAAGATGCTGCAGCTGAGTGAAGATGCTGCAGCAGAGTGAAGATGCTGCAGCAGTGATTGATGGAGTTTCAGGAATAACGAAGAAACTCTGAATCCTGAAACATTTTCTGGTTTCTGATCCGTCCAGGTGTTTGCTGGACTCCAAACATCCAGAGTTTAAATCCTGATCAAATAAATCTGTCAAATCATCATTTTAATAATTCATCTGCTTTAACAGTTTAAATGATTATCAGAGTTTTTATGTCTCTGTGTTTCGCTGAAACACGTTTAGTTTCCTGAATCAGCAGAAATATTCATCCAGAAAAACTAAAGATTAAAAATGAGAGATGAAGGCGGGAAATAACAAAAAATAAAGTTATTTAGTAAACAAAAACAAAAAGTTTGTTTATTTCTGTCCTAGTTTTATTTCTGTTTTTTCTCTGTTTATTATTCTGTTAATATTTTGAGTGTCTGGTTCATGTTCAGAACCAGAAGCGGCTCTGAGAGCAGAACTCTGCAGCTGCAGGTGTGAAAACAGACGCTGCCGTCCAGCCAGCAGCTCTGAGTCACCTTTGACCTCCTGGTCTGATCCCACAGTGACTGCAGGTTGTTCTAACCGGGTCCGGTTCCAAACCAACCGTCTGCATGTTGCAGAGCAGCAGAGCGGCCTGTTAAATCCTGCGGACCTTTTCCCAGCTCCATTACTGACATTCCTCACATTCCTGCCAGGAAAATCCCTCGAGCTTCATCAGACGGCGACAAACCGTCAGGAACCAACCAACACCGAACCCTGAGCCCACTGGGACTGGTTCTGGTTCTGGTTCTGGTTCACCCTCCACTCTGAGCCACACATAACAAAATAATCCCACCAGATCTTCAGCTTCGTTAGCTGAAGATCATCTTCATGGTTTTTAATCTGAATCTGTTTTTGTTCAGAAACGCTGCAACACGACACAAAGAGAAACATGAAGATCAGAGAGGAGGAACAGAACATCCAGAAAACATCAAAGAAAAACCACAACAAGGTAACAAACTGGAGAAAGACACAAAAAACTAAATGAAGACAAAATGTGTCAATGTGGAACGAAAGAAAGTCACAAAGAAACTCGAATCCAGGAGAGAGAAACTAAATTAAACACAAAGTTTTAAAAATAAAACTTCAGCCCAGAGGACCAATGATCCATATTAGCTGATAAACTTTTCCTCAGACTGATCAGCTGACAGACAAATTCAATTACCAAAGTTCACTAAGCCCCGCCCCTTCTGAGCCACGAGCCAATCAGATCTCCAGGATCCACCACTGCTCTCAGATCAGCTGATGGTTTTTCTTTTTCACTTTCAGTTAAAAAGTCCTGCTCATTATGCCAACAGCGTTGCTATGGTTACCATTTAAGCTTTTCAGTGTGTGTCTGTTTCAGCTGACAGCAGCCCCAATGAAAAACACACACACACACACACACACACACACAAAGCCAAGGTCCTTCCAAAGAGTCAACACACACACACACACACACAGGCCTGTCTGAACCTTGGATCTTCAGTCTCAACAATCAGACGTTTTACTGAAGTTCAGGAACAAAAAACTAAAATCCTGATAAGAAGCAGAAACGGTTCTGAGTCTCAGGATGAAGGAGAGTGAAGGTTATTCATGCCTCTCAGTGAAACATTGAACATTTTTACTAACATAATCAAACCAGATCCGTCTCCATGACGTCACAGTTTTCTCTCTTTTTGCTGTTTTTAATTAAAGAATCGTTCCGGGTCGTTGAGCCACTTCAGGTTTTATATTTCAGGTGAATCCCTGTTTACCTCAGACTCCCAGCATGCATTGCGTCACACTACGTTCTGGACAGCAAACTAAGCATGACGAGTGTTTCTGTAAATGAATCAGATGTCTGGTCATATTTCAGAGGGTTTATTGTTAATTATTTTAATGTTTCTGAGTTGATGTAAATCTGCGCTGTCCCTTTAAGAAGCTGTTCTGGAAGGAGGATCTCAGTCTGAGTCAGTCTGACCCTTCAGAGCCAAACTCCTGCAGCTTCTGGGTCATTTCTGCACCTGATCCAGAACCTTCACAGACCAAACCGGAACACACCAGGCCCATGTGTTAGAACGGCCTAGTCAAAGTTTAGGCACAAATCCAGAAGAAAATCTGTCTCAAAACTTTAAAACAGACATTAACAGACAACCTCCATCCGATCTGACTGAGTTTATGAAGCTTTACAAAGAAAAATGGGCAAAAGTTACATCTGGATCTGGAGGTTAAAACAGAATCGATTCTCAAATGTTTACAAATGAAAAACTATTTACAACTATATTTTCTTTCATGCATCTAAAGGCATCTGTGTTGCTCCGTGTCCTAAGATCTTAGTAAATAAGCAAAACCTTCTGATTGTAACCAAACATGCAATGATCTATGGGTGTGAAAACTTTATTTAGTCTGAACTCCTTCAAAATGCCCAGAAAACGTCCAGCGTCCTGTAAAACCCCAACAGGTTAAAATAACTTTTATTTCATTCCTGGACGACCAGAAGTTTCTGTAAAATGTTCTGAACTTTCCAGACGTTCTGCTGCTTGTTGATCAGCGAAGATTTTAGCCGACAGTTTAACTTAAAACCATCTTCCTCCAGGCGGACCTGGCCGTCCTGGAGGAAACGCAGACAGCGGTCCATTCAGAACCAGAACCGTCCTGCTAACTGAACATCTGCCAGACAAAGACTCCGTCCTGTCAGCTGCTTCCCAAACAGCCGAGCTCAACGATCCACATTTCTCCCTGATTTCAGACTCGATCAGGTGAGGATGACAGTAATGATTCCCTCCATCTTCCTCTCATGTCGAGACAGGAAGTCGATTTTTCTTTCTCTGATGTTGAAGCATTAAATGATCTCTGATCATTTCAGCTTTCCAGAAATGAAACATGGATGTTATAAACGCTGTGAGTTTAACCAGAAACCCGCTGAGTCCAGAACCAACCCAACAGACCATCTGGACCCAGAGAGGCCAAAAGGTCAGAACACTGAAACACTGGAAGAAAACCCGGTTCTGATCCAAACCCTGAAGCTGAGAGACCAGATTCATCCACAGATTCATCCTGAACTAAAAAGATCAAAATAAAACTGATCAACCAGAAAACAAACTTTTTACTTTACATCAAATCAACTGATAAAGAAAAAGACTGAAAATTATTCCTGTTCAGGAAGAATTGACCTTAAAATCAAAATATGCAAACAAAATAAATATCAAAAAACACGTTTGAGTTACTCTACACTTTGCTTTGGTTTTATTCATTAAATTGTAATAAAATTTAAATGTCAGAGAAAAGATGAATCAGTCGCTCCTCAAAAAATCAACTCAGGATTTCAGACCAAAAATGTTTTATCCTGATTTTCTGTTTAAATTTAGTTCAAACCCAGAAATCATCTAAAATCAAAGATATTAAATATAAAAACAGATGAAAGCTGCAGAAACTCATCAATAATAACTATCAAAACCATCAAATTCCTCCTGAACTCACAGAAACAAACAGATTAAATTCACTTGGTTTTAATGATTCACTCAAAATCTTCATCACTAAAATGATCATCATCATCATCACTAAACGTTTTACTGAAGTCTGAAGGGAGCCGAGACGTTTTGTCCTGATGTTTCATGATGTATTTATATTTATATTATGATGAAACCAGAAAATGTCCAGATCTGATTTTTCTTTCATCATTTTGACTCAAATGGAGAAAAACTGAAACATCCTCAGATTTCATTTAAATCTGTTTTGTTCTCTGATATTTGATCCTCCATCAGACCCACTGGGTTGTTTAAACTGGACCCAGTCAGAACCGCTGCGGGTCGGGTTCTGTTGGTTTAGTTCATCAGAACCTGGAGAACCGCAGAAAAGATGATTTTCATCTCCTCTGGAAATCAGAGCAGAAACAGACCAACTGCAGAGGAAATGAAGTCAGAAATGGTTTCAGGAAGTTTCATGTCAGACTGAGTCACAAACTCAGAAATAATCGGTTTATTTATATCATTAAATAAAAATGTTCATGTATTCAGAATAAAAGCTTCACAGTCTGGAGGTCAGGACTTAAACCTGGGTCAGTAATAATAACTGATAAACTTCCACAACAACCTGCAGATAAACTTCATCAACCAGAAACAACAAACCGAATCTTCCAGTTTCTCAGGAGAAACTTTCATTTCAGCAGAAGAAGAAAAATATCTGAGAATCCAAATAAAGAGAAGCTGCAGTTTGTCCAGATTCTTCACATCTGGATCAGAACAAACAGAAACGAGTCAAACTGAGTCGGTTCTGACAGAAACTTTTAAAATCTGATCAGAACATTTCCTCAGGATTACAGCAACTTTATGATATTATAAAGGTTTAGTCTCATGTTGGTCCTGAACATAACATGATCCAAAATCATTCTCAGTTTTAGAGAAATTATTTTACAAATCATTTAATTTATTGAAATAAATGTTTAATATTAACAGAAAAAGGAGGAATAAAGAAGATTAAACAGGATTTTTCTCGATAAGTTCCTGAACTTTCGCAGGTTTGTGGAAATAAATGTGAACTGAGTGAAACTGAACCTGTCAGAGAAATGAATTCACGATCAGACCGGAGTTTGAACCCGGAGCTCCGGAGCTCCACCGGCCGCAGCCTCACCCTTTCTGTCCGGGTCGGTGCAGCAGCAGCGGCCGATGCTGAGCAGCAGCAGCGGCAGCAGCGCCGCTCCTCCGGGCAGGAAGTCCATGGAGACGGTCCGGTTCGAAACTAGAGTCCGGCAGGTCAGATGAGTCTGTCGGACTGCTGCTCCATGCGCCGACCGATCCGATCCGATCCGATCCGGGAGGGAAGCTGAAGCTGAATGACGGGTCAGAACACATCCAGGGCTCAGCCCAACACACACACACCTCCAACACACACCTCCTCCAACACACACCTCCTCCAACACACACCTCCTCCTCTTCCGGTTGATTTGGTCTTAATGACGTGCAGATCAGTTTGTTTGAGCAGATCAGAGTCAAACGTTTCCCAGAAAGTTCAGAACAGGAAGACAAACAGAACAAAAGCAAAAAGTTTAAAGGAAACATGAAAAAATCTAAACGCCACCAAGCAGCTGGACTGAGAAACATTTAGTTCAACAGAAACTTCAACATGATTTTCATGTTTTTACTCATATAAACATTCTGCAAAGAACAAACCTGAAATATTAATTTATTAATAAAGCCAACAAATACAACCAAAACATGCAAAAATAAAACATAAAAATCACATTAATTGTTGAAATAAGTAAATATTTTTATTCAGAAGTCAAAAGTAACAAATAATTGCAGAGAAAAAATATCAAATTCTTTTTTTATGTTATAAAATATTTTAT
>NW_006800436.1:248579-257754 GCF_000485575.1 Poecilia formosa | reverse complement strand
TATTATGAAAACTTGACGCAACATGTCAAGTTTTCATAATAATCAGCTGCATGTCTTACAGTGACAGATGATTTATTGTTTTATTTTATGTTGTTTCAATTCATATAGTGATTTTAATGACACTGACTGAAAAATATTCATTTCTGAAAATAAACTTATGTAACATTTTAAAGCTGAATTTTGATTTTCTCTGAACTGCAGAACTAAAATAACATCAGATATTCTCTCTTCTTCGCTCATTCAGTTGTTTTTGTTGCATAACTTCAATCATTTTTTATTTTCATAGTTTAATTATCTTTGAGATTTTTTAACTGATTAAATGTTTAAAACTATATTCATTGCAGTAATAATCAGATGTGATTTAATGCTTCTGTTTCGCTCAACATTGTTTCATAAACTGAACTGTTGATACATTTAATATTTGTACTTGTTTGCTTTTGAAGATGTTGTTTTTGTGGTAAATCTAAATGAGGAGCAGGATGACGCCGTCCTTCACCAACCTGAGACATTTATGACCTTTATATTCTTCATCTGTTCCAGAGAAAAGGATGAAACCTGAGCTGCTCCACCTGCTGCAGAAATAATCCGACTGATCAGCCAAACCCAAAACCATCAGCCTGACGGTCGGATCAGAACCAAGCTGCAGCAGGAGCTGCAGCAGCTGCAGCAATGACTGCGTCTCAGGTGAGCAGAAAGCAGAGGTTTGGTTTGGTTTTCTGCTGAACTGGAAGTAAAAGTTTATTAATGTGATGATTTAGTTGATCAGGTTTAATCTTTTGGTTTTACGGTCAGAAGGAGCAGCTGCAGGAAGTCAAAGCAGAACATTTAGTTCTTCATGCAGAGCAGCAGAAACATCCACTGGTTCATCACTGCAGAGAAACATTTAAAGTCTCTTCACTGAGCAGCTTCCAGCTTGGAAAGTCGGTTTGAGTCAGAAATGATCAAATAAAGCTTTGAATTTATTATTAGATGCATTTATGAAAACTATTAAATTTGATCTATTGTCATTTTTAGTTGTGTTCAGACATGTTTCAAATTTTAAATTAAAATTCACACTAAAATAGTCGCAACAAAATATAAAATATTTACTCATAATTCTTTTATTTCGTATTGTTGACAAAAACTTTCAGGAGAAAGTTTTTCACTTTCTGTGGTTTTATTCTGAAAAACTTTATAAAATAAAAGCTTATAGTTTAAATCTCAGCAGGATGTTTTTTTTCCTGCTTCCTGTTTTCACAGATTTAATGCAGCAACATGTGCTGCATTCATAATTAATATCCATTTTCTGCTTGTTTGTGTTTACCTAACATTTCACTTCATGCCAACAAAGCAAGAAAAAACACACTAATGGATTTTGGTTGGTCGTTTGTCTCTAACAGCAGCTGACAGCCAGTCGGGCAGAACCGGCTCTGAACCCGTCAGTGACCAAACAAGTTGGTCCTAAAAGTGAATCTAATTTATGGCAGGTTTTCATTTCTACCAATGAAGGAAGAGCTGGAGGGAAAGTCAGAGAAAACCAGCAGAAATCCAAGAAAACTCAAGAAAACTGAAAACGTTGCAGCGATTTCTGGATGAAAGGAAGAAAAACAGAAGAAAACAACAACTGGATCATCAGGGTTATTTGACCTTTAACCTTTTGGTTTGTTTCTGGGAAAGCTTTGAATTTAGACACCCTGGAAGACACACACCTACACACACACACCTGGTTGTTTCATCAGTGTGACTGCTTCACTGTCTCAGCATGCCTTCGTAGAAACACAGTGAGGAAATCCCTGCTGCAGCGACACATCGGATGAAACATCAACCTGATGAAATCCTGCAGTTCAGGTTTACAGAAACCTGCTCAGTTCCTGAGCTGATCAGACTTTTATTATGCTAAAGACAGAAACACTTTACAGGCTCAGAGGAGAAACTGGAAGCTGGTCAGAGTTGATGATGAAATGTGTGGAAATCAAAACGTTCCTGAAGAAAACCTGAGAAACGTTTTAGATTCAGAAGCATTTAGAATAAAGAATAAAGTTTAAAAGAACATGTTTGGAGTGGAAACGTGATAAAACATGAAAACCTTCAAAGTATGTAAATATTTTTATGAAAACTCTGTAAGTATAAAAAAATAAACATCTTTGTCTGTATTTAATAAATAAATAAGAGAATGAATAGGTTTTAGAATAGTTTTAAATAATACAGAAAAATCATTTAAACACTAGAAATGATATTTTTCATGTTATAATATTTTATTTGGTTAAAAACTTAAAAAACAGAGTTTTATTTTGTCAGCAGTTAAAATGGTTAAGTGTGGGTGAAATCTCTTATTCTGAAGGGTCACTTTGCTGTGTAGCCCACGTGACTAGCTCCAGCCAATCGGGTTGTTGTGTTCCCTGGCGCTAGAAGCAGAAGAAGAAGAAGAAGAAGAAGGAGCTAACAGAGTTGAACTGTGAAAAAGAGGAATAATCAGATAAATCGATGATCAGAGTCTACCTGCTGTCTAAAAGGTTTTTTCCTCAGTTTTTTGGAGGAATTGTTTTCCATGTTTTTCAACCTGACTGCGTTCGGGACAGTTTTATATGTCACAGAACTGGACGTGGTGAGTTAAAAAGTGTATTTTATTTCCTGTAAAGAAAGTTCTTTGTAAGATATTTTTATTTCAGTGAACAGAAAGCTAAAGTAGCATATTGAAGTTGTTCTATGTTAAAAACCGCGGATGTAACGGAAGAGCTGGGATGAAATCTGCTAGTATGTTACTGTATTCAGTCCGAAGCGAAGCTAAACGAACTTTTGTTTTGCTTTGTTGGTTATTAAATCAGGCCTCTGAGGTTCTGCTGGAAAATTGGACCGGGGAATTCCGAGTCGGTTTCCGGGTTGGATTAGATGAGTGAGAAACAAAATGGCGAGCCGCAAACCAGGAGCTGCGCCCTCTGCTGGACGCTATGAATCATTACCATGTTTCCTGCTGAAATAGCAGCTAATTCAGAGAAACGGATAAACCTTCAGGACCATCAGAGAGAAAAGACATTAAATTGAAGCACAGCTCATTCAGTCTTTTGCTGGATTGTTTTCTGTTGTGTTTTATTGTTGTTTTTCCTCAAACCACATTCAGTATTCATTGAACTTCTGTTGGGTTTAAAATGGAAACAAGAAATAGTTAAAACAGGAAATTAAAAACCGTAACCTTTTGAAAAATACTTAGGAACTAAAATATATTTAAACGATAAAAAACTGTAAATCAAATTAGATTAACAGAATTGACTTGGACTTAAATAGAACTATAACCTAGGTTAAATAAATAGTATATTTTAATATTAGCTTTAAGTTTCAAAACAGGGATTAAATAAAATATTCTGATAAAAACAGACAAACTATTTTGGGTTGAATTTGGTGTTAAATGTACTCAAGTGTTTGTAATATTGTTTCTTTTCTTTTCAACATATGATAAGCCTGGAGTTTAAACTTATTTTCTGGTCTGTGGTCATTAATATATCTACACATTTCTCTACTCCTGTAGCCTAGAACTGGTGAACCTAGAGCTGCTGTTATTGTGAGTTCTAGTTACTGTAATCACTTGTAAGTGTCCGAGCCTCATGAACACTTCTTACCACTTGGTCCGTCTGCAGGTGTTGTGTCCCACCTTGACCCTGGCAGAGACCATATTTCTCAGTTGCATGAAGTGACCTACTTCACCTTTGCCCCTCACTGGGCTCTGTGACCCTCTGGTGCTCCAACTCATATTCCAGGCTGAGCCTCAGTTTTTCCATAGATCGTAATGAGCCTCTCGTTTTTCTTTTGCTCTTCCACATCCATGTGGTTCCCAAATGGATAAGTCGTCTGACAGGCCCACGCACAGTAGTAGTTGTTTGTGACTATTTTTGTATTTTTAATTCTTTTCATGATTTCCAGCAGCCCTCCCAGTGTTGCTGCCACCTCTCCTGACTCTGCCAGGTGTTCTGCCTCTGAGTCTGTAGGGTTTGTTAATGGGCCTTATAGTCCAATCTTCATCATTTTGTGCGAGTCTGAACCCCAATAAGCCGTCTGATCCGGTCCTTTCTTTAAGCCATGTGTGTACAGAACCCAATCCTGGGGGTTTTCTCCATCAGGGGTTCCACTGTTGATTTTCTGCTGGCAGGCTGAGGAGGTCCAACAGGATATCCTGTGTTTGTGGCTCCTGTGTTTTCAAGTGTTGCTTTTCTCATTTGACTCTGTGATGACTTTGATTGGCTTTGTACCAGGTCTTGTACTCCAATATTTAGTCAAAGCAGCCAAACCGTTTTCCCCTTTTTGGGGTATTTCTTTTCCACATTCGTTAGTGAAGCTCCACGGTGTGACAAGCCCCCCGTTTTCATTGTTCACTTTTATCACAGGATCTTCGTCTTCACAGCCGTGAAGGCCTCTTGGCTCCATCTCACAGCTTCCTGGATGGATGTCCCCAGGTGTTCCAGGTGGTTCTGATGAGTGGCTGTTCATATCCAGTCCTTTTTTAGCCATCATGATTGAGCCAAACTTTCTGTGTCGGGGGCTGATACATCAGTTCCTCATTCTTGGTTCTAAACTTCTCCAATTGCTGCAGGTCTAACAGTCACTGTGCCTTTCTGCAGCTGTGGCTTTAGGGTTTGTTAATGGGCCTTATAGTCCAATTTCTTTTATCGGCATCTTTAGAGTCTCCAAGTGTTTTACCACCAGCTGGTTTCTGTGGGATACTTTGTTGCAGCAGTACACTGGATTTTCCTTAAAATGTGATGGTAGCTGATGGTAGATCAGCTTTTACTGTGGCCTCATCATAGGATCCATTATAGTCATGACTCTACTGTGTTTATCTGTCATGTGAAGAGTTCCCATGTGTTGTGACCCCCTCCATGACAGAGGAAATGTGTGGAAAGCTGATGCAGATCTGATGAGGTCTCATTTTCCAGGGCATCATTGCGGCCGGCTTTCTCCGGTTTCTTTCCCAGATTTTCCTCCCCTTCATCCATCTCTGATGGTTCAAGTTGTCTCCCCCGCAAGTCGCCCTTAGCACATCGGTTGCGGATGCAGCATAACTTCGGTCGGGGTCTGGTCAGTTTCCCCTTGAAGCTCTCCTCTCTCGTCCTACACACCATGCAGTTCGGCGAAAGTGTGACTGGGGTCTTTTCTCGGACAGCCACAGGTTAATCCTACTCCCTTTCAGATTACCTTCACTAGTGACCAGTCAGGAACTCTTCCTATTTGTAGCTCATTCCCACCCAAGGATTTGTTCGGGCCCCCTGTCCCTCCCTCTGTTGAGGTTTGTGGCAGGTATCTTCTTGCTTCTCATGAGGAGAGTTAATACCTGATCCAGTTACAGCCCACAGCAGATTTCATGGGGGATCGTTTTAGCTGGATAATTTGAGCAGACACTCCTAAATTCATCCTACATCCTAACGTCTTCACTTCTTAGGCTAATTTAAGCCTAAATTAGCTCCTACAGACCACGTTTGTTAACTGCGGCTCTTCTCCTTTTTACAACGAGCTGTCGTTACAGATTCAGGTTCAGTTTTAGTGACTTGGACAACAAGTTGTTGTTTCATTTCATAATTTATTGGCTAAAGCAACCGATCAAAACCTGTTCCACCTTTTTCTCTCTTGAATGAAGCATCATTGCTGTTTTACAGCCATCAAAGAACTTTGAGGCGACACATTAATTGAATGTCCACAATATCTTTTAGATTTTTCTTCATGCTAAACATTTATTGGTATAATTTTAGCAGTAGATTACAGCTTAATTCAGTAGCAGAAATAATGAAATGAGAAAATTCAATCATCTTCATCTAACCTTTGTTTCCCTGAGAACTAAACGGAAATTTAGAGAGACGTAGTTTGGAGTTTCGAACCCCAGACAAGGCCTGATGAAGAAGAATGTGTCTGAGCAGGAGGAGGCTGTCGGTCTGCCTTTGGACAGACTCCATCGCATGGCTTGCAGCTCCATTTCTCTTCTACCTCATGCATTCCTGCTCTGCGGGAGCGACACAGGCGCCTCTGTCACCACGTAGTTACCTGATTGAATCCAGCCCAAATACTCACAGGAAGGTCGACTGGTGTGAAGACGGCTAAGCTAACCCAACAGATTGATGCTATGTTTGGGCAGAGCATTGCTACTGAATTTGGTAGAAGTTGGTAAGTTCACAACAGATCCTGTTAGTTCAGGTGGTTCAGTCACAGAACAGTTCACCAACCAGTCGACTGGCAAATAAACTCAGCATTGTTGTTGTTTTTGTGTTCATGTGTTCATGTTTTGCTGTATGTTTGTGATTTTTATTTGTAGTTTTACCCTTTACATCCAGACAGTCCAGGACCAGAACACCTGCAGACACAGACAGTAAAATAAACCTTCAGTTCTTTTCTCTGCTGGTTTGAACTTCTCAGACCTTTCATGATGAAGTCTCAGGAAGAGGTTTTACCCTTGGGTGCAGTTCTGATGGCACGGCTGGCATTGGCCCATCCGATCAGAGTGTCTCCGTCTCCAGAACCACGTTGCAGCCGGAGTACATCTTCATGACGTGGTAGTGATGCTCATGTTGTCCAGCATGGTCAGCTGGTTGCTCATCCCCTGCAGTTCCTCTACCTGCCACTGAGTTGTGCTGTTTCCCTGGTGACCATGGCAACACAGAGATTAAGGAAAAGATTCAGTTTTAATCTGCTGCAGGATTAAAAACTGAGTCAGAATAATTTAGTGAGAAATTTACTGCAGCATCAAACTTCTACACTCCTTTTATCATGTATCCTGATCCTCTGTTTTCTCCAGGTTTTCCATTCATTTTTACTCTTTCATTCATTTCCTTCCTGTCTGTTTTCATCCCTTCTTCCTGTTTCTCTTTCTGAACCAAAACAGGAAATATTACTGGAATATTTTGTTGGAATTTATATAAAAACTGAAGAAAACTTAAATTATTTGATCTGATTTAGTTGTAGTTTTATTTGTATGTTGGTTTTTATATAATTAAAACAAGAACAAATTTTACAAACCATAAACTAATAATCTGCAGAATTGGTCAGATGAACTGACTCAGACTTAAACAACATGTTTTCATCTTTTGGTTCTGAATTTCCTTCAATTTAAACTGAAACATGAAGTTGTTGTTGGTACAAGTCCGATCCTCAGACAAACCAGGGATGAATCAGAACCGACAGACATGATGGAACTGGACCTGACAGATTCTCTTCATCTGTCCCTCCTCATTGCAACACTCCTGTTTTGGTTCTGCTGAAGGAAATTCTGGGCTCAGACAGACGTGTGTTTGTCAGGACGATTGGATTATCAGGAGTCGACCAGCTGATGATTCCTCAACATGCTTTCTGTATTCAGCCTGAACTGAGCCTCCCTGTTTGACACACTGAGCCCATGAACCCAAACTGAGTCAACAAGACCTGAACATGTTGACCCGAAGTCTGACTTTAGACCCAGAAACAAGTTTAGGTCCAAACAGGTTCTGGGAACTGATGCTGTTCCTGGAGCTTTTATGAAGCATCATTACCCAGAAACTCCACAAATCATTTCGTTGCCGTTAACAGAATGACTGCAGAGGCATTTAAATGTTGAAAGGATTTATCATCATGTTGGTCCTGAACTGAAGATGATCTGAAATGATTTTCAGTTTGAGAAATTTTACAAATCATTTAATTTATTGCAATAAATGTTTCATATTTGAGCAGAAGATATAAACAGGACTTTTTCAATAAGTTTCTGAACTTTTACAAGTTTGTGGAAATAAATGTGAACTGAGTGAAACTGAACCTGTCAGAGAAATGAATTCCTGATCAGACCGGAGTTTGAACCCGGAGCTCCACCGGCCGCAGCCTCACCCTTCCTGTCCGGGCAGCAGCAGCGCCGCTCCTCCGGGCAGGAAGTCCATGGAGACGGTCCGGTTAGAAACTAGAGTCCGGCAGGTCAGATGAGTCGGTCGGACTGCTGCTCCATGCCAGCAGCGCCGGATTCATTAGACGTGGAGCCTTGGGGTGTTTGGTCACCTCTGTTGTGCACTTTGAATGTCAGGTGACACGATGGTACCTGTCAATCAGTTCAGTAGTTATTCCCAAAGTAAACGCCCCTCACCTGGACGACGGTTACAGGGTCCATCATGCGCTGCGGTGAGAGATTTGGAGGAAAATAATCAGGAAAAAATGGCTAAAAGTTGTAAGTGGGGAACGTTTAGAGGACGGAATGGACTTCATTCCACTGGCTGGAAAAATATAAAAGATGAATAAATACCTGATTGTCATGATGTGTAGAATGATGGACCCAAAAGGTGAGCAGGGCCAGATTTAGGAGGGTGTGGGGCCCTGGGCTTCAGCCAAGGTGCCTCATATATATTTAACTTTGAAATATAATTTTATCAATTAAACCAACAAATACAATGAAGAACATGCAAAAATATTCACATTAATTTATTTTTATACTAATCTTTCTCTTTGCTTGATCGTAAATAAAACTTATTTTCTGTTGAAATAAGTTGAAGTAAATGTTTTTATGCAGAGAACAAAACTAGTAGAGAAAATATGAAATAACAAAATTATACAACCAGACAAAAATGAAGGCCAAAAGACTGAACAACAAAGTTTTTAACATCTTTATGAACAGATGACCACAGCGCCACCTAAAGGCCAGAAAATGTCCAGCAGCTGCTCAGTTTGAAAACTTAAAATTTTCCTCCAAAAGTGACTTTAAGTTTAAGAACAAACTGGTTAGTTTCTTAGTTTGTTCAAACTTTTTTATTTAGGTTGAAATAAAATTAATGTCACATCAAAGATGGAAAAACTTTTTAAAATTATGAATTTTCTTTAGAGCCGCTGTGACACAGACTGCTACAGGAGCTATAACTTCACAGAAACTTTGATAAGAGTTAGAATAATATTTAATTTCCCTTCTGGATCAAAACATGCTTATTATTAATTTTCTATTAGATTAGGAGAAAAACAAAGTTTTTATGTTTTTAATATTTTGTTTGTTTTTTCTTTTGTTTTAACATTTATTTTATAACATTATGAAAACTTGACCTGTTGCATCACTGCTTTCAGTGATGCAACAGGTCAAGTTTTCATAATAATCAGCAGCATGTCTTACAGTGACAGATGATTTATTGTTTTATTTTATGTTGTTTCAATTCATATAGTGATTTTAATGACACTGACTGAAAAATATTCATTTCTGAAAATAAACTTATGTAACATT
>NW_006800436.1:242852-248569 GCF_000485575.1 Poecilia formosa | reverse complement strand
GTGCACTTTGAATGTCAGGTGACACGATGGTACCTGTAAATCAGTTCAGTAGTTTGTCCCAAAGTAAACGCCCCTCACCTGGAGGACAGAGTTACAGGGTCCATCATGCGGTTAGAGATTTGGAGGAAAATAATCAGGAGAAAATGGTTAAAAGTTGTCAGTGGGGAACGTTTAGAGGACGGAATGGACTTTATTCCACTGGCCGACCTGATTGTCATGATGTGTAGAATGATGGACCCAAAAGGTGAGCAGGGCCAGATTTAGGAGGGTGTGGGGCCCTGGGCTTCAGCCAAGGTGCCTCATATATATTTAACTTTGAAATATAATTTTATCAATTAAACCAACAAATACAATGAAGAACATGCAAAAATATTCATATTCATTTATTTTTATACTAATCTTTCTCTTTTTGACTGCTTGATCATAAATAAAACTTATTTTCTGTTGAAATAAGTTGAAGTAAATGTTTTTATGCAGAGAACAAAACTAGTAATAGAGAAAATATGAAATAACAATAAAAATTATACAACCAGATAAAAATGAAGGCCAAAAGACTGAACAACAAAGTTTTTAACATCTTTATGGACCTCAGAACAGATGACCACAGCGCCACCTAAAGGCCAGGAAATGTCCAGCAGCTGCTCAGTTTGAAAACTTAAAATTTTCCTCCAAAAGTGACTTTAAGCTTAAGAACAAACTGGTTAGTTTCTTAGTTTGTTCAAACTTTTTTATTTTGGTTGAAATAAAATTAATGTCACATCAAAGATGGAAAAACTTTTTAAATGATGAATTTTATAGTTTCACATTTTTTTTACAGTTTATTTTTATTTTCCATCCGTTCTTATTAATATAACTTTATTGTTTTAGAAATGTTACATGCAAACTTTATTTTCTTCAGTTTAATCCATTCGAACAGGAATAATGTTTTATATTCATTTAAATGTTTTTCTGGATTTCTTTTTACATTTCTGTGGTTTTATTCTGAAAAACTTTATAAAATAAAAGCTTATAGTTTAAATCTCAGCAGGATGTTTTTTTCCTGCTTCCTGTTTTCACAGATTTAATGCAGCAACATGTGCTGCATTCATAATTAATATCCATTTTCTGCTTGTTTGTGTTTACCTAACATTTCACTTCATGCCAACAAAGCAAGAAAAAACACACTAATGGATTTTGGTTGGTCGTTTGTCTCTAACAGCAGCTGACAGCCAGTCGGGCAGAACCGGCTCTGAACCCGTCAGTGACCAAACAAGTTGGTCCTAAAAGTGAATCTAATTTATGGCAGGTTTTCATTTCTACCAATGAAGGAAGAGCTGGAGGGAAAGTCAGAGAAAACCAGCAGAAATCCAAGAAAACTCAAGAAAACTGAAAACGTTGCAGCGATTTCTGGATGAAAGGAAGAAAAACAGAAGAAAACAACAACTGGATCATCAGGGTTATTTGACCTTTAACCTTTTGGTTTGTTTCTGGGAAAGCTTTGAATTTAGACACCCTGGAAGACACACACCTACACACACACACCTGGTTGTTTCATCAGTGTGACTGCTTCACTGTCTCAGCATGCCTTCGTAGAAACACAGTGAGGAAATCCCTGCTGCAGCGACACATCGGATGAAACATCAACCTGATGAAATCCTGCAGTTCAGGTTTACAGAAACCTGCTCAGTTCCTGAGCTGATCACACTTTTATTATGCTAAAGACAGAAACACTTTACAGGCTCAGAGGAGAAACTGGAAGCTGGTCAGAGTTGATGATGAAATGTGTGGAAATCAAAACGTTCCTGGAAGAAAACCTGAGAAACGTTTTAGATTCAGAAGCATTTAGAATAAAGAATAAAGTTTAAAAGAACATGTTTGGAGTGGAAACGTGATAAAACATGAAAAACTTCAAAGGAAAACTGGGAAACGTGGAGCCGATAACGTCACATTAATCATTTAAACACGAGAGGAAAAAAGCCAAAAACAGAAACAAGTAAAATATGTAAACAAGAGAAGAACCAGATCGATAACTAACGATCTGGAGGATTAATCTGAGTGTGTTGGATCAGTAATCAGTGGGAACGCCCTCAGGCGGTAAACTCAGTCTGGATGAGGATCCGCTTTGATCCGATCGGACCCCAGCAGAACCTCTGCTGGATGAAGGAGGATCAGATCATCTCTGTGGTTCTGGCTGGTTTGATGTTTGGTTCGTTCTGTTCACATTCGGACTCAGCTGCTCCTGTTTCTCAGCAACAATAAAACCAGTTATGAAATTAAAATGATGCGATAAATACAGGCTGTAGATGTGAAAACGGGGCTGTTAAACGGCTCTGCTGTAAATTTATTTTTATTAAAAATAAAAGTAGAACTCAGGTTTGGAGTTTTTAGATGAAGTCAAACCAAAAACCTCCACAGATAAACTGAACTTTGAATCAGTTTTTATGTTTCTGTTTTTCTGCTGCCTTCCTGTGAATCAGGTTGTTTCAAACCATCATGTTAAAATCAGTGAATATAAAACGTTCAGACGTTGTTTTAAACACTGATAAATTAACTACAGAGATCAAGTTTGACGCACAGAAGGAGATAAAATGTTTAAATTAGTTACATTTTATTCTACCACTGTGGAACCATAAATGATATTTCTGATGTTCGCAGCTTGTTTGGTGGTTCTGGCGCCTCAGAGCAGAACCAGAAGGACAGAAATGTTCTGCTTACAGCTCAGTTTGTTTTTCTCTTCAGGAATGAAATTAAATTCACAGGAAGGTCAGAAAACCTTCCAGTTTTAAAATAATCCAGATTATCGTTATGGTGACATCTGGGTAAAAACCAGAGAAATAAATGGATCCGTCACTTTAAACCAGGTGAAACAAACAGTCAGCAGAAAGTTTAAGGTTTATTTCCATAATTAATACTTATGAAGCTTTAAACCGTAATAAACTTTAATCTGGATGAAGCAGGACGACCTCCAGCTGTTAATAAAACAGAAAAACTGTTTTAATCTGCATTTCTGAGGTTTGACTTCAGCTTTATGACTTCAGTCCTGGTTTCTGGTTTTTGTAATTTTTTTATTTTAGTTTTATTTCTTCATTCTCATTTCATGTTCGACGTTCTGATTCAGGTGTTTGTTGGTTTCTGACAGTTTCCTGCTAAATGTTTTAGTTTTTATTTAAACAAAGTCAGATTTGATTTAAACCTTTTCACCATTAAAATTTGATTATTTTCTTTTCGGTTTTTGTGTTTTGTTCTTCCTGAATTTCTTCACTGTAGAAGGTAATAGATTGTTGCACTGTGGCGCCATCTGCTGGCTGCGGACTGTCAGCGTTTCCACTTTCAGATTCAGAAATGAGCTCCATTGAACAGATGCAGTCCTGACTCAACATCTTGTCCTTTTTCATTTCAGTGCTTTTTTTTAACAGCAACTTTATGAAAAATGATTAAGTCTTTTCCTTATGGGCAATCTGGCTCACCACCCAGGGCGGCATTGTCTGGGGGCAACAACAGCACTCTGAACAAGTGAGCCACCAGTTTCACCATAAATAAGTTTTCTACTTGTTATTTGGAGGTCCAGTGTCTGTTTTTATAAACTCTAAGAAAATTCAGCTCAGTGCAGCCGAATACAGACGCCGAAGAGCAAAACTACAGAGTTTCATTGTTTTAACAGGAAATCAAGACACATTCCTAATTAAAACAATTTGAGATTTATAAAACATCCAGAGTGGAGCGCTGGTCAGATGGATGATGGATGGATGGATGGATGGATGGATGCTGTGGAGATTTTTGTTTTTAGCTCTGAATCTTTCCATTTGGTCGAGACAATATCACATCATACATTTTTACATAATTTGCTTTGAGACCTAAAACTGAAAAATCAACCAAAGTCCAAAAATGCTACAGAATTATTGATGAGAATCACTGAAAATATCTGATCACAGGACAGAAAGTACCAAAGAATTAAAGGTGCTTCAGGTTTCTGTACGGTGGATTACTTCATGTTTGGTGTAAAATTGTGAAAATTTACTAAAACAACCAAAAGATTTCAGTTTTTTTTTCAGAGTGAAACTGAATTGATTCAGATTTTCTTTGGGTCCGTTTTGGTTTCAGACTCGGTCCGGAGGCAGTTTTACCTTTTCCACCTACAGGAAGTTGAAACTCCCCACCTGCAGGATTAAAACGTCACTAATTAACCCCAATTTGTTGTGATTATTATGGGATGTGCTGCTTCTGAGTGGGGCTGTGGGATCGTCTCTGTGGGAGTGGTCTCCTGCAGGTCACATGGTCCGGGCCTTTGTTGATGTGATCCGGGGGAGAAAGAACAGGAGCACGGAGAGAAAGGAAAGAAAAGTACCGGTCCGACTCCGACCCACCGAGCCTTTCCGCCCAGCCTCCCCGGCGCACAGACGCTCCTGCTCGGCCTGGATGCTGCAGCTGCGGCCCCTCCGGAGCTCCACCTGGATCGGTAGTTCCGCGGCGCCCCGCGGTCGGTTCTTCTCCCCGCCGGTTTGAGCGCTTGGCAGCGGGGGCTGGGGGATGGAGGCTGTGTCCGGGCTGTGAGGTGTGGGGGTCGGTGTGTGCAGCCCCCCGGGCCCTTTGCTGCTTTGTTATCCCTCCTCCCGGCTTTCTCCTCGGCTTTTCCAGCCTATTTCCTCTGTAAGTGATTCTCCTGGAAGCCCAGAGGAGTTTCAGGAGGACGCATGGACACAAAGAGGATTTAAGGATTTTATTTTTTGGCTGATCTCTCTTTCTCTCATTCCGGATCAGTTTAGAAGAAGAAGGAGCCAGAAAAACCCAGATTCCTCCTTTTCACCCATTTTTTCCTCAAACCTCCATTCAGCTGCATCTCTCCGTTACCCCCAGCCCCCTCCACTCCTCTCTGTCCGTCCATCATGGCTCCTCTGCGCCGGGTCTCCTGGTTCTGCTGCCTGCTGGTTCTGCTGGGTCTCCCCGCAGCCCGGAGCTCGTTCCCCCGCAGCGGAGGAGGCGGCAGCCCGGACTGCGGCCCCGGGAAGGCCGCGGAGTGTCCAGGTGAGACACACACCCAACACACACACCTGAACCTGCAGGTCAGAGGTCACTGGCTGCAGCCTTATTGTTTCTACCCGCTGATCACGTGATTGAGCTGTTGTCATCCCCTGTTGTCATGACGACCGAGCAGGATGAGAAACCAGGCGCATCTCAAGGATAACAGGAGGTTCAGCAGGTTAATGAGACCACCTGATGCAGTCAGACCCACAGATGTGTGTGTGTGTGTGTGTGTGTGTGTGTGTGTGTGTGTGTGTGTGTGTGTGTGTGTGTGTGACCACTCCTCAGTTCAGGCCGGGTCTATTCTGGGTTTAATTACAGGCTGGGAGGAACTGGGCGAGGTCGGCCCGTTTCTGACAGATTCATCAAACCGCAGCTCAGATTTACGGCAGCTGACCTCAAACAGAACCTCAGCTGCATCTGACCGCCGAGACCGGAGGGCAGAGAGTTACAGCGGGTCAGTCAGCTGCAGCCTCATAACCTCTGAAACCTGCAGATTTACTGCGAACGGGATGAAATCCAGTGATTAAAGAATAATCTGGGATCACTGAGGTGTTGATGAACGACTCAGACGCTCTGACTGCTGAACCCATCAAACATCTCCGGCTCTGAAGCCCAGAGGACGTCAGTGTTATCCAGACCTGCTGTTCGTCTCTCCAGGCTCCAGTTTCACTGCAGCTCCTCATTTCACACGTTTCAGTTGCGTTTCTGCTTTAATG
>NW_006800436.1:238301-241458 GCF_000485575.1 Poecilia formosa | reverse complement strand
AGTTTTTCTAACCTGAACATGTCGGCTGCAGCTTCCTGCTGATGTTCATGACGAATCAGGATGTGAAGAAGTTTTGACTCATGACTGAAACTATCCATGATTAATCAGATAAAAAAGAGCATTTTTCATTTAACCACTTAACCTCTTTAGAAATATCAGAATTAGATTAAAAATGGCAAATAAATACATTAATTACATTTTTAAATGAAAAAATAAACATTTTATTGCCTAAAATGCAGGAACAGTGTTTCTTTAGTGAACAATCACTTGTAGCAAAGGATGCAGCTAAAAAAATCAAAAGCTTTTTGTTTGAACATCAGTTCAGTGTAGAATTGATCTGTTGATTATTTATTGATCAATCTATTAATGATTGACAGATTTTTTTTTTACAGAATCTGAACCAGGTGAAGCTGAAACTGATTTTTTTTCCTCCTAAATGTAAAATCTACAGTTTTGTCATATCTGCAGCTCTGATTATTTATCCTCCAGTTAACGATTAATCGGTTATAAATTCGTTGACGATTGTTTCAAAAATCAATTAATCATTAATAATCCGATTAATTTGTTCAGAACCTGTTGAAACCAGCAGCTCTGTGGATGAGTCCCAGTTTGCACTGGTCAGGATCCATCACAGTGATGGGGAGCCGATCATGGACCCGTTTGGTCCAAACCAACAGATGGTTCTGATGGAAATGTTTCACCTGATGAGGAGAAACCAGAGCCTCTGTTTGGATCCTGGTCTTAATAAAACCAACAAGCTGCAGCAGGAAGGCTGATGAAACTCTGCCGGGTTTGGATCCAGAACCGGCCCGGATCCAGCAGGGAAACCGGTGAGGTTCCTGAGGACAGACGGGACATCGACGCTCTGCTTCAGTTTCAGGCTGACCTGAGATCAGCTGACCGATACCAGCCGGTCCATCAGTTCCATCGAAACACTCAGAACCAAACGATCCAAACGTCACCATGGAGACGACGATGCTACACAACCAGGCTGCCTCTGCGCTGCAGGTTAATCCAAAAACGCTTCATTAAAGATTCAGGAGGTTTGATCAGAGCAGCTGGAAGACGGACATGCTTTCTGCTGTTAGCTTAGCATAAACCACACGAACCCAGCAACAGACATGCATTCTGCTGTTAGCTTAGCATAAACCACACCAACCCAGCAACAGACATGCATTCTGCTGTTAGCTTAGCATAAATCACACCAACCCAGCAACAGACATACATTCTGCTGTTAGCTTAGCATAAACCACACAAACCCAGAAACAGACATGCATTCTGCTGTTAGCTTAGCATACACCACACCAACCCAGCAACAGACATGCATTCTGCAGTTAGCTTAGCATAAACCACACAAACCCAGCAACAGACATGCTTTCTGCTGTTAGCTTAGCATAAACCACACAAACCCAGCAGCATCTCAGAGACGGAGGAACCAGCAGCAGATCAGGGAGGAGAGGATGAACCACCTGCTGACCAAAACATGGACTGACTGGAGAGCAGCAGCCTAGAGGGTCATGGTGACTCTGGAGGAGTTGCAGAGATCCACAGCTCAGGTAGGAGCTGCAGCGAGAGACTCAAGTCAGAGGAGACCGAACTGTAGGCTTTTCCACATTCAGAAACTATTTCAGGGTTGATGGGAAGAAAGAGTGAAATCCAGGATGAACCTGAGACTGGAGCAGAGCTTCACCATACAGAAGTGGCCTAGTTAAAGGCTAGATCTACATCCAGCTTTTACTCAGCCCTGTTTTTCATCCCATGGAGTTAATATTAATTTAAAAGCTGATAAAGAGAAAAGACAAGGCGATCTGGAGGTTTTTCTCTCCTGATTCAGTTTCTGAACACCGAAGCTTCTCTCTCTCCACCCCGTCTCTGCAGACCTGAAACGGTCTGTAAACAATCTGCTGAGGCGGCGGTTACTATAGCAACAGTGCAGCGTTGGAGAAGTTGTAGCTTCAGGGACGAGTTTGAAACTCCCCAGATGAAGATGAAGATGTGAGGAAGATTTATCAGCAATGAACGGCAGGCTGACAGGAAGTTCAGTCAGATTCCTGAAAACACAGTGGTGTGTGTGTGTGTGTGTGTGTGTGTGTGTGTGTGTGTGTGGGATGAGATAGCAGGTGGATGTGGCTGGCTCAGCACTCTGTGGTATTTACTAATTACAGGACATGCTGAGGTCACGGCCCCTGTAATTACAGCCTCTGATTGGCCGGCCTGCATGCCAGCAGCCAATCAGCTGCCATCAGGAAATTACAAGCCTGGATAGCAGTGAGACACAATGTTTGTTTTCTTTGTTAAAAAAATAATATTTTTAAAAGCCTGATCCTGAGTAACGACTGATTCATGTTTCTCAGATTTGTCGGATAAGAAGAGCGATCTGCGCGTGTGCGACGCCGGAACGTGTCGCTTCGGAGGAACCTGCCGCGAAAACGGAGCCGACATCAAATGTGTCTGTCAGTTCCACGTGAGTCCCACCCACAGCAGCACAGACAGTGCCCCCTGCTGGCAGCGGAGGGTTAAACAGCCATCCTGATGATGTTTTCATTCGGTTCTGAAATCTTCTCGTTTCCTGTTTCAGTGCAATAAGAAGTACGTTCCCGTGTGCGGCTCCAACGGAGACACGTACCAGAACGAGTGTTTCCTCCGCAGAGCCGCCTGCAAGAAGCAGAGAGCCATCAGCATTGTGTCGGAGGGAGCCTGTTACCACGGTAACACTCATCCTCTCACATCCAGCACTTAAACTGGAAGGTTTTGCCTGAAATTACACTCTTCCTAAATTATTCATGAACCTGATCATCGACTTTCTGCTGCCAAGTCGATCCTTTTCTCTGTGGCTTCAGAAAGTCCAGTCAGGGAAACGGGCCGAAGCTCAGCGATTAATTATCACACCTCACACAGCTTCTTATTTTAATAAAATAAAACTACAAAGATCTTAAATTTAGATAAGTTCTATGAAGCCAGATCTACTAAAATAAAATCATCTGATTGTTTTCATTCTCCTGATAAAAACATTTTTACTTTTTTGGACTGAAGATGCAAAAAAAGTCAAGAGATTTTATAGCCAGATGGGAAGAAATGAGCAAAATTCAAAATGTAAAAAATAGATGGATGATGGATGGATGGATTGATGGATGGATTGATGGATGGATTGATGGAT
>NW_006800436.1:234372-237409 GCF_000485575.1 Poecilia formosa | reverse complement strand
GTGATGCAGCATCATCGGACGTGATGCAGCATCATCGGACGTGATGCAGCATCATCGGACGTGATGCAGCATCATCGGACGTGATGCGGCATCATCGGACGTGATGCAGCATCAGAATCAGATACTTTGATGGGTTTCAGGAAACAAACTGGAGCTGAAATGGATCTGGATGAATCTGGTTTTAACACTTTAATCATGAAAAAATCACATTTTAGCCGAGATGAGTAGAGTAAAAATCTCACTGAAGTTAGAGCAAAAGGACTTTGACACGTTTTTACTCAAGTTGAAGTAAAAAGTTTCCGTCCAAGAAATGATTAAAGTCAAAAAGTTTTTGGTAAAAAGGCGACAGAAGAACATAAATCATTTAATATTTAAAATTACTTCATCAGATGTAATTTGAAGATGTGGGAATGTTGGCATCTTAAGGACCAGAATAAACATAATTAATAAACAAAATAAAAATAATTTCTATATATAAATTGTATCCAGTCTGAACTGAAGACATCAGATTTTTTTAAGCTGCAGTTTGTATGAAACTAAACCTGACAGTCTGTCAAAGTGCTGATATTTATTCCTGCTCATTTGTGATCCAGTGTTTTGTTCTTGCTAACTTTACTTAAGCTAACATGCAGCATGAAGGAGGACAGTGATGGACTCCAATCTGCCTCAGAGCAGCAGAAGTGTTTGCTTTATGATTATCTGTGACATCACATTATTAATATGTCATAAACATGAAAGGCCAGAGTTTGATGTAATCATACAGTTAATTCTAATAAATGATCTGCTTTCCTGTCTTTAATGTTCTGAACATTCATCAAACCTCTGAAGCTGAATTTTCATTCATGTTAATGAAAGTTCTGATAAATAGTTCATGAACTTTTTCTCATCCTCAGAGTGAGTTTAGAGATTTCACTTCATCATCATCATCATCAGGACATTCCTGCAGACGCGTCTTCGCCCTGAAGCGTCTCTGTAAACGTTTCCATCCCATCAGATTAAGATAAACTCAGAGTTGCATGTTTGTCCTGAGGGAAGAGAAGCAGAAACCTGGACCACTGGAGGATCAGGCAGCAAATAGATGGAAACTTCAACAAAACAGGAAACAGACAGAAAGGAGCTTATGGTGTGTCAAAGTAAAATACTGCAATGTGTCACAGAACAAAATTAAATCCATGAGATTCAACCTGTTTAAGAATCACCAACAATCATGGCAGAGATTTCCTTCAGGAGAAGAGATTTAAATAATCTAACGATAAACCTGATTTATTTTCTTCTTTTTTGATCTTTCTGCTGTCATTAGGAGCAGAAGCATTTTTACTCTGAGCTAAAAGACGGAGACGATTCTTTTTATTTTGTGTTTTAGATAAAAGCAGGAAAGACGACGGCTCCAAGGGGAAACCAGACATCTACGGTAAGCTGCTGCTGCTGCCTCTGTTTGCTGCGACAGCCAATCAGAAATCAGAATTTTCTTCTTCTCTTTTCTAATGCAGCGGCGTCCAAGCCTGACGAGGGGAACGGCTTCCTGGACGGCGCTCTGCCCTGCCCTGAAGACGACGCTGAGACCTGCCAACACGGCCAGTGTGAGATGAGACTCAACCTGCCCACCTGCAGGTAAGAGCCGCCGGTCTGGGTTTACCCAACCCGTCCAGAACCTGGTCCAGAACTCCCAACCCGTCCAGAACCTGGTCCAGAACTCCCAACCCGTCCCATCTGGTCTGATTCTCCCTGCATGTTCCAACTAATTTCATACATTCAGCTGTTCTGTTGCTTTGTCCAAATAAAAGCCAAATGTCTGTCGTTAGAGGCTGTTTCAGTACATGTAACCATGGNGGCCGTTGCCAAGGTAACCGTCTCCAAAACACGGAGGATGGAAGAGTAGGGAGGAAAATCATGGAGGATGGACCTTACCACAGGGTCCGCGTTTCATTGGCTAATGCCCATTTGACGTCACAGCGCAGCTACCATGTGTTGACCGTCTCACAAACAAAAGCTAAAGTAGTAAACACATGCTAATGTAGATTGTGGACTAGCAGATCACAGTCTACACAATCAAAGTTTTTGCGACAGAACTCAAATAAGAATGGTTCTCCACTGTCAGTGGGGAATCTGTACAGGCGATGTCAGGCATCCTGATCGTATTTGTGGAAATAAAATTCACAGATTTCCCAAATCTGATACGGAATGCCTAGCTTGGATCAAAGCTTGTGCACGACCGGATTTGCAGCTCAACCGTCATAAGATCAATAAAATGTGTACCGTATCTGACATGCATTAATGATTTTATTTTACCTGAAAAGGTTTTTTACTAAACTGTAATCGTGTTAGCCACACTAGTACCGAGTACCGAGTATCAGGCCTAGACACACTCAAACATATACCAACAACAGAAATCACTGATTTCAAAAGTAACCCTCAAAACCATGAATGCCCGACTTACCCAGCCTTGCAAGAACAACAGGCATCAGTGATCTTGTCCACAGTATATTTATGCTGAGGGTGTGAGGATCTGCTGTTTTCCTCATCGACCGGTAGCTTTTAGCTGCGACACGCACAATGTTGGAGGCATCGCGTGGCTCAAACACCTTGATGTTGTCCAAAAAATATGACATGAACTTGTTGGTTCCCCTGTCCATTGTCGTGGCTGATATTTTTTGAAAATCCCAGAAATGCTACACTAATCGACTCAGAAATACTTTGTAGAGAGTCAGTTGAAACGAAAGACGCCATGTTTACACATAGAAACTAAGCTCCGAGGCTTTGTTTGTGAGACATGCAGCCACGTGGGATTTTAGGGGGCGTTTCTGGGCGGAGCTTGGTGAGGTCCATAGATGGAGGTCAGAGGGGAGAAGAAGAAAAGGTAGAAACATGTTTTCAGTTCATTTATATGAAATAATGAGACGACCTGAATCTGAAAAATCTGATCTTCCTGCTGCTCTTGATCAACAATTCAGTCAGTTTGGAAGCATCATCAGACCTGATGCAGCATCATCAGACCTGATGCAGCATCATCAGACCTGATGCAGCATCATCAGACCTG
>NW_006800436.1:231287-232794 GCF_000485575.1 Poecilia formosa | reverse complement strand
TGTGTGTGTGTGTGTGTGTGTGTGTGTGCGCGCGCCAGGTGTGACGCTGCGTACGGCGGCCCCCGGTGCGACCAGCTGCTGGACTTTAACATCCTGTATGTGGTCCCCAGCGGCCAGAAGCTGCACTACGTTCTCATCGCTGCCATCATCGGAGCCGTCCAGATCGCCGTCATCGTTGCCGTGGTGATGTGCTTCACCAGGTACGCACACCTGCTGCACATTCAATACAAACGTTTAGAGGTCATGTCAACATTTCTGAGAAACTGGCAGTTAGAATAAGAAGGTAGATGGTGGATGCAGTACCAGGTGTCAGCCAGCAGGGGGCAGCAAACACATTTTCCTTTGAATAGAACAGCTGATGAAGATCCAGGACATAATTTACAAAAAGGATTTTAACAATATTAAATATGAAGATGCTGCTCTGGAACATCCAGAAGTAAATTAGTCTGATCTTTAAATTCCTTTTGGTTTTTCTGAAGTAAAGTTTATTTTGGCTGCACTTTATTCAACGTTCTGCTTTTTGCTTCTGCTTGCTGTCATGCACTTCCTCTCCTGTCCTGCAGGAGGTGCAACAAGTCGAAGCGTGGCCGCAGACAGAAGCAACATCTGGGCCACTTCCCGTCGGGAACGTCTTCTCGGATGATGTAGCCGCCGTCCGTTTTTCCCTCCTCATGTTTTTATATAAATCCAACCGGTCCGGTTTTCGTATCACACAGACAGACTGCAGTTTTATATCGACTTCCTGGTGCCTCTTTTATTATTTCCCCCTTTTTTAAAGTATTTTATTTCTGATTTCTTAGAGGGGCCTTATTTGTCAGACTTCCCTTTATGTTTTGTGTGGATCAGTTTGTCTGTCCAGCTGCTTTCTGAACACTGTGGATCCAACAGGAAGCAGAACCTTTATTTATCTGATTGTATCGTTGCTGCAGCGCCACCTTCAGGCTGGTGTCATGCAGGTTGTTTTTGTTCTCACCCTGTGGGACGCAGCCCGACTCTGTTTTACTGTTTGCTTTGGTTTTAAACCAGAATCTTGTTTCATACGTCATCCGGTTAAATCTGAAATATTCTGGATGCTTCAACATTCGATCGGTTCTGTTGCTGCTGCATTGTGTCTCTTCCTGCAGGTGATTTTCTGAAGCTGCAGCCTTCAGGTCGGATATTTAACATTCCAACATCTGATTCAAGAGCAGTTTTATTACTATGATGACATCATTTCTGTTTTCATTTTTAAAATCCATCCATGTTAGAAATGAACTGACCAGCTGACACCGATTTTAGTTTCTTTGACTGATTTCAATGTTTTTAAGGGCAAAACATGAAGGATAAAGAAAGATGGAGGTTATTTTACATGATGTTGATCTTTGAAATCCAACTGAAAAATAGAGAATTATAAGTTCATACTCACCAGCAACTCCAGACCGATGGATGGATGGAGGATGGGTGGATGATGGATTGATTGAAGGATGGATGATGGATGATGGATGGATGGATGGATGGATGGATGGAT